>NC_067222.1:7466447-7615783 GCF_019924925.1 Ctenopharyngodon idella | reverse complement strand
GTGGTAGGCTATCTGAGGCCTCCTCATAAGCCCGGTCGCATAGATTTTTACTCCCTTGTTTTAAGGGTAGGAAGCGATTGCTCAGTACACAGCTCATGATGGCAATGCAAACGAGTATTCCAAGCCTGCAGTACCTCTAGTAGCTGTTTCTGCTGGAGTTGATTTGCTACCAAATAGCTGGCCATCCTTGGGTCTCCTTGGGAGAAATCTTCGGTTGAGTAGGTTCCTGCGTGTTCCTAGTTCCCTAGAGTTGAGTAGATGGTTATTAGGTAGCAGGCTCCAGTGGAGCCTCCCTGATACTAGCCTGGAATTCTAGATCTGCTAGCAAGTAGCTGTCCTCGAGCAGGCCACCATGAATGTGATCCTCTGGGTTGAGTAGGTCTTAGCATGTCAAGCTAAGTTTGTATCCTAACTCCCTAGAGTTTATATCAGAGTGTAGGCTCTTCAGGAGCCTCCCTGGTACTTGCCCTTGAGCTGGTAAATACTCATCTTCGGGTCGAGTCTAGTTTGTACTCCCCTCGCATTGAGGGTCGTTCCTTAGAGTACAGCATTCCCGAGTTCTGGTCGGAAGGGACTGTTGAAGGTCTTTTGTGAGACCTCCCTGGTAGATCAGTATTTTAGGCTTTAGGTACTCCCCTCTCTTGTGGTGGTCGTCATATAGAGGACCTCGCTCCCTAAGTTGGTCTTAAAGGTTTAAAAGGTTCTTTTAGTGAGAACTCCCTTGGTAGATCAGCTTCCTGTTGGGACTGGAGGTATGCCTCTCATTAGGGACCCTATGTAGAGTACTCAGCCTCCAGAGTGCCTTGTTTTAGAAGCGCTCTGTAGATCCTAGGCAGAGCGGAGTAACTCCCGCCGATTGCAAGGGTTTTAAGTGCTTTGCTGTGTCCCTGCTCTCCAGGATGCATGTCTCTACGATCCAGTCTGAGTTGGTTACTGCCAGTTTGCAATCCCTCTTTCTGGACGCCTCCTCTTGAGGCAAGTGCTTTAGAGACACTGTTTAGGTAACAGACAGGTTGCTGCCCAGACTAGGTCACTAAGATAGGACCAGGTCGGCCTTCCTGGTGGCGTTAGAGGTGGACTATTCTCCCCTGAGAAGTGACTGGCTGGGGCTCCTTTCGGCTCCCTTGCCACATTCCCTTAAAGGGGCCCCTTCTGTTTGAAGTTGTTGGTTCCAAGCCCTTAATCGGCCTTGGTAGGCCTCTGGATGTTTCTGGGGGCCTCTTTGAGGCTTATAGCTTGGGCGTTGGCCGTAGGGAATGCTGTCACTGACAGCCTATTAGACCCATAGGAGGAGTGATTTTGACATTTCTGTTAAAATTGTCCATCTGGTTTTTGTCAGCCATTCTTTGGCATGCACTCCCCTCAGCATGGCGGCGTGGGTATTCCATTTCCCATCAGTATTCTAGGATGCAATGCAAGTTCCCTTTCGAAAGGGAATGTCTCAGGTTACGCATGTAACCATGGTTCCCTGAGAACAGGGAATGATCAGCTCCTGCTCCCTGCTGAACAGTCCCTTCAGACGATAAATGGTCGACTTTTTCTCTAGGCGCCCCTTATGTGCGTTCCGGTCGTCATAGGCTGTCGCCGGCCAAAACGATTGCCGTGATTTGATGGCATTTCAGACACCGGTTCCCACGGAGGCGTTCCCCATTCTATTACGCAATGTCTCGTTCCCTGTTCTCAGGGAACCATGGCTACATGCAAAACCTGAGACGTTTTATAGTCTTCTTTTATATTCAGTTTATTTAATCTAATGCTGTGGCTGGAAGTCAGTTGTAGTTTCGTTTTGGTTCTTGGAATGTTACAAATCAACGTTCTTATAATGTTAAGTTGTTAATAAAATTAAGTTGAAGGAATGTTTCAGGAATATCATACTAAACTTAAAATAAATGTTCCACTAAGAAAACTGGACAGTTTAACGTTTCCATAACCAAAACAAAATGTTTGGAAAATTAGCTGGGAAGGTTGATAAAACACAAACGGGTTGAACAGAGACATTAATCTAGCGATCCGCAAGCTTCCAACATCAGTCATAGTGTGATGGAGAGATTTAAGAAAAATACACCAAATGCTATCAAATGTAATGTGATTTTATTATTTAATTGTTTGACCAAAATAAAATTATCAAAGTAAATGAAATGTATTTCTTCAACAGGCAGAAAACAAGCACTGTGAAACATCAGAAGTCGGTACAGATCAACAACTACATCAGGAAATGTTGACAAAAAAAAAAAATCTATTTCACAGACTTCATCTTGAAGGCAGAAATCACAAACTGAGAGCTGCAGATGTTCTTCGGGTAACATCTGCACATTCATTAAAGTCCCATGAGTCTTGTGCTGAAGAGGAGCTGATTCAGACTTTCATACAAAAACTACTGATGATGAACTACAGAGCAAGATACATTAAAACTAATGAGACCAGTGAGGAAGATCACAATGAACAAGGCAGTTATGATACATTTAAACAAGAGGCTGATTCTGATTCCTTTTTTTTCAATTTAAGGTCAGTGTCTAATGAAGGAACAAGCCAATCTGAGCGAATTCACCCGATGGATGTTCAGATGGCCGTGTTTCATTGTGCCGATGGTTTCCTGAAGCAGCTGTTGGTCACTAAACTTTCCCAGTGTCAGTACGCTCTGCCTCTGCTTGTTCCTGATCCATTCACACAACAGATTGAGTTTCCTCTCTGGACATTTAGACAAATCAACAAGAGCTGGAAGATCAGAAACACCAACAATGAAATCATCAGTCGAAACCAGCCGATCTACAAGGCAGAAACTCCAATGGTGTCTTTCTTCAGTTTTGGCTCTGTGTCTTCATCCAAGTCTGAGCTGATGAACAGTCTGATCAATGAGAAACACAACACGTTCTTCCACAGGAACTGCCCAGGCAGCAGCAGAACCAGAGTCCTGATGGATGGAGTGGTGGAGATCGCCTGGTTCTGCCCCTCTGGATCATATGATGATAAATTCAATGACTGTGTTGCGTTCTGTAATCTACACGGTGATGCAGGAGACCATGAGAAACAGCTGGAGATCCTCACTGAAATGGCCTCAGTCAATGTTGTTCTTCTACCACGACTCCAGAAGAATGACAAAAACATGATAAAACTCCAACAACTCTACAAGGACTCAAAGCCACTCATTTGTCTTTTTACTGAAGATACATCTGCTGTAACTGTGATGAAGAAAAAATATAGGATTGGTCTGAAAGACAGAAATCAGTCAGAAGTATCTGAAGATCTCAGAAGAGCTATAAAAGATTGTCTCTCAGAATCATCTTTCACTTTCAGACTTGAAGATGTGTCCAAACACTCAGATATCAGAGTAGATGAGGAAGATGATGATAACTGCAGGAGAGGAAGAGAAGCAGCGGAGCAGATGATAAGTTTACTGGAGAAGAAAGATCTGACAGAAATCAAAGAATCAGTTCTGCCCTGTCAAGGGAAACTGTGGCATCAGTGGAGTCAGAAGAACAAGGAACTACATCGACCTCAAGGAAATGAAATAGAAATGGACATCAGTAGAAAACAAACAGAGATGAAGAAAATCCGTGAACAACAGCATGAATCTGACATCAGTGAGTTTTTGAAGTTCTTCATTAAAGAAATGAACTCGGATACTGGACATCAGATGTATTTCATTAAATGGCTCAGAATATGCCTGGATGCATATATCTCAGCTGACTTTTCTGTTCTTCATCACAAATATGATGAAACATGGTCAAAGGTCTTAAAACTGAAAGAGAAACATGAAACAGAAAAACTGACAGCTAAACAAGCAGAGCTTGAGAGAATATCTGAGAAATTTCAAGCTGCAGCCTTTGGTTTGGAGCACATCATGAGGGAGATCGGTCAGATCTATGAATCATGTTCATCTGTGAAGAAGAACAAGAAAGACCTGCAGTTTGACTTCTCTTCTCTCCCGAGTCTTGCAGCAAAGATGATGATCTCTGGATTTCCACTGGAGCTGATGGATGGAGATGCTGCTCACATTCCTGTGGTCTGGATCTCTGCTGTTCTAGATGAACTCATCCAGAAACTGGGAGATCAGAGAGTCTTTGTGCTGTCAGTTTTAGGGCTTCAGAGCTCTGGGAAATCCACCATGCTGAATGCCATGTTTGGACTCCAGTTTGCCGTCAGTGCTGGCAGGTGCACCAGAGGAGCTTTCATGCAGCTGGTCACAGTGTCAGACGAGATGAGAACACAGATTAACTTTGACTATATTCTGGTTGTTGATACTGAGGGTCTTCGTGCTCTAGAACTGTCTGGAAGATCAACCAGACATCATGACATTGAATTGGCCACATTTGTTGTTGGTCTTGCAAATCTGACATTGATCAACATCTTTGGAGAAAACCTCTCTGAGATGCAGGACATTCTTCAGATTGTTGTTCAGGCCTTCATGAGGATGAAGAAGGTCAGACTGAATCCCAGCTGTGTGTTTGTGCATCAGAACGTCTCAGATGTCACAGCTGGAGAGAAAAACATGGAGGGAAGGAGACGACTGCAGCATACACTGGATAAGATGACAAAACTCACTGCTAAAGAGGAATTCTATGATGCAGAATGTTTCAGTGATGTTATTAAATTTGATGTACGAAATGATGTAAAATATTTTGCTCAGCTCTGGGAGGGAAACCCACCCATGGCACCACCAAACCCAAAGTACTGTGAGAACATTCAAGAACTAAAGAACACATTTTTTTTGTTTCATGCCTCAAAATCACATGGAATGATGCTGACACACCTAAAAGATCGTATTAAAGATTTCTGGGAGGCTTTACTGAAGGAACATTTCATCTTCAGCTTTCAAAATTCCTTTGAGATTTCAGCTTACAGGAAACTGGAGACTGAATACAGCAAGTGGTCCTGGAGTCTTCGCAGTGCCATGATAGAAACTGAGTACAAACTACACAACAAAATAGAAAATGAAGCAATTCACGAGGTTGAGGAAACTGATCTTCAAAGAGAACTGAAGAAGACAAGTGAAGAAGTGGAGAAATCAATGTCAGAATTCTTTGAGAAAGACAAAGATAAAGATATACTGATTCAGTGGAAAACATCATTTGAAATCAAAATCAAAGATGTCCAAGAAAACATTGTAAGAGAAACAAAAAGGAAATTAAATGAGGTTCTTCAGCAGCGAGACCTGAAGAAAAAGTCTGATGATCATGAAAACACTCTCTATGAAAAGAGTAAAGAACTTGCCTTAAAACTCAAAGACAAAACAAATGATAAAGAAACACAGAAGATCATGATTGATGCTCAGAGGAAACATCATGAAAACACTCTCTATGTAATGAGCAAAGAATTTGCTTTAAAACGCAAAGACAAAACAAATGATGAAGAAACAATAAATAAAGAGTTTGATTTGTTTTGGAAACAGATTGTGGATATAATCATCACAGACACTCCTCCACTCAAAAACTTTGACATAATGAGAGATGTGAGAAAGATCCTCAGTGACATCTATGAGGGGCGTCTCCCTGTTGACCACATTAAAGAGGACAGAGAGTACATCAAGATTTTCACTGTGTCAAGTTATTGTGAATATGTTATTTTCAAAAAGTCTGCAAAAAATGGGGTTAAAGGGGCTCTAAAGGGTGCTTACAGAAGATTTAAAAAAACATTTGGATACGTTCGAACTCTGTCTACAGAGAAGGAAGCTGAAATCAAGTCATTAGTCACAGATGTTGAACAGCAGACAAACAAAATGATTCAGTCATATAACATTTCAAATAATGGCTACAAAATCAGTTACATTCAGCAACTCATAGATTACATCAAGAAAAGAGTAACAGAACATGAGGAAGGAGCAGTAAAATATGAGTTCAAGAAACAATTCCTCGTGGATTTGGTTCTTGCCATCTGTAACAGAGCAAACAAGATGATCACTGACCAGCACAGACTGTTCAGTGAAGCAATATATGTTAAGAAGAAGAGAGAAGAATACTACAGTATTTTCCAGAAATACTGCAACGGAGCAACATCAGCTGCCATTTTTGGTGAGATCATCTGTCAGAAACTTAAAGAGCCCATTGAGCAGAGTGTCTACAAGAAAACTGCCAGAGATCTGACAGATGAAATGAGATCAAACTGTGAATCACTGAATGGAAACAGATCAAATCTGGAGAAACACATCCTGAAGACACTGGCAGAAGAGGAGGATTTTAGTAAATACATGAACTACATTCATAATCCCAGAGATCACTTCAAGAGTTTCATCAGAGATGAAGTCAGTCGATACATCACTGATAAGTTCAGTGTCAGTGTTTTACCCAAGATGAAGGAGAACATTAAACTCCTGCAGCAGAAGATCATGAAAGCAGCACATGAATCTACTAAACATGTTCAAGTGAACAGTGGAGATGTTGGTTTGTGGTTGAAGAGTTTCACACAGCAGCTCTCAGATGTGCTGATCTTCTCTGAAAAAGACCTCAGTGGAGTGAAACATGATGATTTTGATGATTTCAACCTCTTAGAAGATGTGATAAGACAAGAACTTCCTAGTATAATGTCAGACATCAGCAGTAGATTGAACACAAATACTTTTTCAGTAAATTTGGACTACAAGTTCAGACCAGATACGCTTCTGATTGATCACTTCTGTCAGTGCTGTTGGGTTCAGTGTCCGTTCTGTGGAGCCATCTGCACCAACACCATAGAAAACCATCATGGAGATCACAGTGTTCCTTTCCACCGTAATATTGGACTAAATGGAATATATTACAGAAATACATCTAACTTCTCTACCCATATCTGCACATCAGCAGTAGCAAGCAGCACTCTATATTTTTATCCCAGTGACTCAGATGACAACGTCTTATATAGAGATTACAGAAGTGCAGGAGGAGTTTATGCAGACTGGAGCATCACCTCTGACCTCTCTGAACTGCCCTACTGGAAGTGGTTTGTGTGCAGATTCCAAAAAGATCTTGAAAAGCAATACAATAAAACATTTGAGGGGTGTGTTGAGATAACAGATAAATGGAAAAAATACTCAAAACAGAATGCTATTGAGAGTTTGAATAAATACCTCTAAAGAAGATTAAAATGAGAAAAAAAAAGAGAATTTCTCAGATTCTCTAAATATCGCAGTCAGAAATGAGTTTCTCTGACATTCATCAGTGAGTCTCTGAAGTCAGCTAGAACTCAGAAGAGCAGAACTTCTTCAAAAACACTAGAAGAGTATTAAAGACAGGATTCAATTCCACATACAAGTATCTGTGAAATGATCTTAACTTCAAAACAGCATGACTTAATGTACATGTTTCATGCTTTATGATGAACCAAAAAATATCTATAAGACTATCGATGACATGCGATAAACGTGTGAATAATCATGGGGTTACACTGTTAAATCTCAGTGCTGGTGTCCAGATAGAAGAAAATTGTGAGATAATAATGTGTAAATAATTGTACAAAGTATTTTAAAATCAAATGTTTCATACCTGTCAGTCTGATCTATATAAAAATAACTCCAGTGCTAATGTACTGCATGCTACACAAATAATGTCACATCACCGAGGACACAATAAAAAAAAGACCTTGCTAAGTGTTCTTTTACACATATTTTACATGCGAAACTTTATTTTGACTTTAGGAATTGAAATAATAAAATTATCATGTTCATCATGTACTATTATTAGTAAAATATCTGTAACAGATTTTCATTTGCTGACATTATTTTAGTCATTTTTTAGTGCTGCAGGACTTCAGAATTCATCTGTCAGTCAAACTGTCTGTTCCCAAAATAAATGAGCAAACAAACATATGCTCAGCTGCCTCAGCCCTTCCAGTTCCCTGCAAAGGACCCACCTTGTCATTTCAGTCAATTTCAGTACCAACTTGGTACCGAAGTTAGTACTGAGTTGTTGATTTCTTTCCAAATCTTAAAATATTTGTTAAAGTCACTAAGAGTTCAACGAGTAAAGGATGCTTGAAGAAGGTGTAAGTTCAAAACCAACGGAGTAATAGTGATAATAAAGCAGTTTCATTTCATGACTTGTGGTGTCTGTCTCTTAATCAGTTCTAATCTTTTTCCTTAATATGGGTGAAATTCATATTGCCTCTTTAAATGTGAATGGAGCCAGAGATGTGAGGAAAAAAATGGAAATATATAAGTTAATTAGACAGTTTTATTTATTCAAGAAACCCATAGCGATCATAAAAATGCTGTTGAATGGTTCAAAGAATGGAATAGTTTGTCTTTTTTAAGCCTAACACTTCTCTTAGTGGAGGAGTTGGTTTTTTATTTACTAAAAAGTTTGTTCTTTGTTCAGGTAAAATGGAAGAAATAATAAAAGGAAGACCTTTAAAAGTGATTGCGAAAGTATTTGTGTTTGTTTTTCTGTGTATTTATGCTCCAACTCAACCGATACAAAGAATGTGCTTTTCAGATACATTGGGTACATACACAGATACATACCAAAATAGTAAGGCGGACAAGGACTGGTGAATCTACACAGCAGAACTGCTGCTTTTCAACTGCAGTTTTTGCAAAGATTTCTTATGGGTCCAGAAAATGTGAGTTGGAGAGCATTAATCATTCTGAAATCTGTTCAAAAGATGAACTTGGTCAAACCGTTGGTTTTGATGGACCCTAGTAAGATTGACATTTGTTTACCTGCTTTTTTATCAAAAGCTTTTCAAAGTGTGGAGTTGTTTTAATGTGAAAAAGCCAGAGACAAGACCACATACTCCTTATTTTGGTTATTGGAAGAGCCACTGATAAGCAGTTCAAGGTTGGATATAACAAGCACCAGCAGCACACTTACTTAACGCTTCATTCGAGCAGGAATCATAAATTTAAAAAAAGCTTGTTAACTTGATTTACAAATGTTGAGGAAAAAACTGCTTGTTTGAAAACTAAATCTGTTCGAACAATGACTCAAAGATTACAGAGGATGCAATCTACTCTTACATCAGTGGAATCTAATGCTCAAAGATTGTGAAGGACTTATTTATACAAGGACGCTTTTCCTAAGCTACTTTTATCCCCCAATTTAAATGATTATTCTGGATTTTTACTTGACTCAAAGAATATGTGCTTGAATTTTATGGATGTTAATGGAAAACAGTTGTATATGACATGTAAAGATTTTAACAAAAAAGGTTTACACTATAAAGTTGATACACCGTGGCGTAATGTTTTAAGATTGAATGAAAATGTCAGACCAGAGAGCATTATACAAGCCACCATTAACCAATAAACCAGCTGACATTCAGTGCAGGGTTTTACATGAAATAATTGCAGCCAATGTTTTATTTCAAATCCTGACTCAATCAAGAATGTCCTTTTTGTTCTGAAAGAGAGACTGTTTTATTCATTGTTTTAGGATAAAGCCTTTGTTTGAAATTTTGAAGAAGCTTTTCGATTGTTTAAATTAAGTGTTTTACACCACCATGCTGATAACATTTCCTTAGTCATTCAGCAATCCTGCAGCCTGAACCACTGTAGGGGAACCACCTTTACAACAGACACACACATTCATCATGAACTAGAAGCTACAGACACTTTATACTCAAAGTTCACTGACAAGCCCAAATTATTTCATAAAAGCTGTAAATCAAACCGAAAAGTTTTTTACACATTAATTACATAAATAAAAAAGAATGAGTTCTTTTTTGAGAAAGAATGATGTTCGTAAGTTTCCTCCTGAGTGGGAGGAGCTTAACTGGAATAGAAAGTGAAAGTTTGAATCTGACCTGCTCGTGAAAGACAATCGCATCTCTTTATTTCAAAGTTTGAAAGAAACATTTAAACAATGTCTTACATGAGCCTAATGAAAAAAAAACTCCTCACCAATAAGATAACTTGAAGGAAGTGCTTTGAGGAACAGAGGACGTGAGTATGCATGCTACGCATTTATAAACATGAAAGAGTTTCTAACAATAAAATATATGAAGGATGGCTGCCATACACGCACACTTCCAGTCTCACATTGGAACTTGTTTCTCTAAATATGCTAAATAATATTTTAATGTTTCTAGTCTGCAGGCCTGAGGTCAGTAAATCTGTAAAGAGGCCAAGAATTTATGAAAAATGCAAAACTAATATTAATTATAAAAATGATGATGTAGTATAAACATGGCAAGGCAATAGATCTCACAATAACAGCTATCAGGATGTACTCTGTAGTTTTGTTTTTAAACTCAGATTAATGTTTATTATAAAATGACCATTCATCATTTACTTTATTTCTGTACATAGGGAAAAACAAACCAATCTCTCTCCAGCGATATTTATATCAGAATATTATTAAATAATGTCAGCAATGCATTAAATGGCATCATTTCTCAGACAGTAAATCGAAGAAACTTGGTGCAAAGTTAACTTTATTCTTTTATATCAACAGATTTTAATATGCGGGAGTTCACATACAGTAACTAACCTCACTGATCTGTTTCTGCTCTGTGTTTTGTCTTTAGTATGGATTCAGTTGGAGTGAATGTGATTGAAACGGCAGCTCTTGGGAGACCTTTCCAGCTCGGCATGCTGTATGACTGCAGAAAGGACGAGTTAATACCAGGTACTGCAATTTATTAAAAAAACAAGTGCATAATCCAATAAAAATTCAATCTAAGAACTAATGACAACATATAAGAGACTTAACTAGATGTACAGTACATAGTTCTTGTATATATTGTCCATGTTTCATGTTTCAATGTTTGTTTTGTGCTTGAGCATATGGTTTTGTGCCACATGTTATAGCTTTTTGCTGTAGTCTTGGCTCAAGTCATTTACGCTAGTTCTGTTTCATTCCTCCTGGCGGTGCTTAAGTACTAGTAGATTATCACAAAGCCAGCTAAATAGGTCAAGATAATATACCAACAAAGTAACGTAGTGATGCAGGCTGACCTTCGAGGGTAATAGCTACACTAGCTCAGCATTCAGTCTCTTTTGCTTTCTCCCTTGACTGAGTTTTTGTGGTTACTGGACTTATTTTATGATCTGTCTCTAACACTTTGTGCTTCTTGATGCTGTCCGGTTACTAGTGTTTACCACATTTATATGTGGACAACTTTATCATTTATATGCAGATTTTGTGATACGCTGTGCTCCTCTGTGCTATCCGATGGCCAGTTGTCAAGGTGTGGATATATTCTTGTTACTGCTCTACTCATTATAACCTTTTGGTTCTAGCCAAGGTTTCTTTTTTACTGAAGTGATCATGGCTCTCGGTTCCATTGCTATTGGATTCCTATTGACATGTAAGCTGTGTCCTAACATGCTTTTCCCTGACAATGGCCATGATGTTTGTCTGTCCTGTTTGGGAATTCAACATTTGAGAAAAGCTGCCATGGACCCATGCTTGCACTGTAATCTTTAGCCCATTTCGGAGAGACGGCTCCGTCACGCTGTATTAAGACCCTAAATCCACAGTGAAACTTGAGGATGATGTCCTTTCTTCTGAGATGTCAGAGCTAAAATGTCTTCTTCAGTTGGTTCAACCTGTGGTGTCTGCCATGCCGGTAACTGTAACATGACAAAGAGGGCTCAAGAGAATTGAGTAAGAGCCTGTTAGTTCCCATTTTTTTGGTGGGGGTGGGGGGTTATAAATGAGTTTCATATGCTGATTGTTGATATTAAATAGCACTGTAGTCAATAACTTCATGTTTACAATATAATTTAATTTTTCAGAATATCTGATTGTCACAATAGTATCACATGGTCAATAGCATAATACTTACCTGAATTAAGTATTAACAAAACACTTAGATTTAATGTTATCAGTGAATCAGGCCGCGTCATGATGGTGTCATTATTAACAGCCAACATCATATGATCCTGTTATTCTGCCTCAGCTTCTTCTGCTGCAGTATATGTGTTTTTTTGAACAAAGCAGTCAGAGAAAAAACTAACAAAACAATCTATGGTCAAGAGCCCAACTACAGGATACACTGATCACCGTAATGGTGACATACATGCTTGTTCCTCTTTCCTTCAGTGTGTCTTCACTAATGTCAAGTCAAGTCACCTTTATTTATATAGCGCTTTTTACAATGCAGATTGTGTCAAAGCAGCTTTACAGTGATAAATGGTATATAATTTTGGCTGCACAGCAGCTATTAAAGAAAATGCTGTCAATGTAGGCAGATGCAAAGCACTGTTGAATATCAAATGTCAAATGTCAAGTGTCCCCAACTAAGCAAGCCAAAGGCGACAGCGGCAAGGAACCCAAACTCCAACAGGTGACATCAGGTGGCAAATAGGTGTTAAAATGGAGAAAAAAACCTTGGGAGAAACCAGGCTTAGTCGGGGGGCCAGTTCTCCTCTGGCAAACAGTGCTTTGTTACGATTCAGGTAGCTATCATAAGTCCGACAGGATCGCAACATTCAAAGTATTTATTCCAACAGAGCATTCCATTCTAATGCTCAATCATCACTTATTTTTCTCATTAACTCCACCACTGCTTCAGTGTTAACACTCTGTAGTGTGGGCGCATATGGGGCCTCATTTATAAAATGTTGCGTAGAAACTGTCCTACATTAAGATCATTTCTCAAATGTGTGTACGTGCGATTCCGAAAAGCGAATGTACACACACAAAAACGTGCGTACGCCTCTCTTTCACATGTGAAATCTATAAATCGCAAATGATCTTGACATTGTGCGCAGATGAATGGTTTCGGATCTCTGGCTTGTAAACGCCCCCTAATTAATATTATTAGCATATAAAAGAGCGAGCGGTAAGAAAAAGGATAGTGAGGCCGAAATCAGGGTCCTGTTGGCGGAAGTAGAGGTTTATGTTATACATGCTAGTTTAACTTTAACATTGCAAAAAATGCTTTTCTTACTTAGATTTTTTGCCTTGTTTCCAGTCCAAATATCTAAAAATTCTTAAACCAAGAAGTATTTTCTAGACAAGTAAAAAAATATTGTCTTGTTTTCAGAAAAAAATAAGTCAAAATTAAGGGAGTTTTTCCTTAAAACAAGCAAAATAATTTACCAATGGGCTAAGCAATCTTGTTTTCGGTTTGAAAATTCATCTGCTCAGACCCTGACGTGGCGATAAGCACTTTTCCACGCCAAAGATCATTTTAATAAATATGAACTTTGACGCAGATTGTAGTGTACGCACACTCTTAAGATCAAATTTGTGCGTACGCACGCTTTATAAATGAGGCCCCTGAACACTGTGCGGTGTTAATGAAACACAGGGGATTTTGCTGTGTATCATCCAACATTAAGCCATTTTTAAGCCAGAAAGTTAGTGACCCTTAATATTTAAAGGACGTTCGAAGAACATTGTTTAAAGAATGTTTTCTGCAAACATTATGAGAACATTCATCAAATACTAATGAGAATATGTGGTGATTTCATGAACATTGTTTTGAAAGTGTTTAATTCTAACACTTGGATAACCTTTACACAAGAGAAAAGTCAGGAACAATAACTATGGGACAGACTACAAAACTTTGCCACATTCGTAAGATGTTCTTTTAAAATAGCTCACAAAAACATATTAATTTGAAGTTGGTTGTCATTCTAATGTTTAAAGGATGTTCCAAGAATGTAGTTCTTAGAACGTTTCCCAACATTATGAGGACATTTAAAAAACCTTCTACAAACAATGTATAAATAACGTTTTTCCCTTGAAGGTTGGTATGCTGCCTGTTATTATTTTTTTAATTAAAAAATAATCTGTTTCATGTGTAGTGTTATTGGATAATTTAGTTCTTCTTTATCTATCTATCTATCTATCTATACTTCACAACTTTATAAAATTTATGTAAAATCATTCAACAAATTCTAAAATAACAGTGATTCTAAAAAGAAAGAAATTAGATTAATTTAGGAAGAAAACAAACACCGATGTGAATAATTTTGTCATTGATAATTACAGACTATAGAAAAATGAACTAACAAAACAGACGGCTGTTTTGGTAACTTGCTACAGTTACACTGATAGTTATGGCTAAAATATATGTGGAGTGTACTTAGCTATTACACAATATTCTCATACCTCCTTCTCAGTACATGCTTTATTCTTTTTAACGTCCCTCTTTGACCAGCAGTTTAATATAGTAGGCTGGGCAGCGGTTCTCTTCATTTTTGGTGCTACCCGTGCTCTCTCATTCAAACAGTAGAGCACCACTCGCGTTGTTTTGGTGAAAGTGCGACGCATTGGTTGGGCGTTACCAATCGGTTCAATGGAGGGGGAGTATTTATTTATTTTTTTTGTCTAATTTATTATGACAAACTCATATTTGATTAGGAACAAAATTATTGTTACAAAATAAATTAATTCTACATATTTCCATTTGATCTACTGTGATTTTCATGTTGAAATATTGGGGGGGTTATAACTGATGGATTTGAATATTGGGGGGGGTTACCTCCCCCCCCCCCACATCCCCCCCACAAACTACGCCCCTGAGCTTGAAGTACTTGGGCCAGTAGTGGATTGCTACACACTGTGAAGTTCCAGGAGTTCTGACATTTTTGGCAACATTTTGGATTCAGGCAAGACAGCCTCCACATTAAAGGTATATGTTGTGACCATTTCTGCGTATTATGTACCAATTAATGGTTCATCTCTTGGTTCACATACTCTTTTTTGTAGGTTTTTTAAAGGGTGTGAGACGGTTAAGGCCAGCTCGTAACCCCCATTTTCCTGGGTGGGATTTACCACTTGTACTTGTCTGTTTCCACCATTCAAGCCTTTGCAAGCAGCTGACCATAAAAGGGTATCTTTGAAAAAAGCTTATTTTGTTGGGCATCACTTCTGCTAAGCTTGTTAGTGAGTTACATGCATTGCCTGTTAGTGAGTTATGCACACATTGGTTGCCGGATGATTCTGGCGTTGTGCTTTGACCAAATCAATCTTTTCTTCTCGAAGTTCTGCTTCCTCAGTTTGCAAGTCAGTCAGTTAATTTGGCTGCTTTTCAGTCTGCATCACAATCAGATCAGTGGTGGTGTCCAGAAAAGGGCCACTATATCAATGCAAAGACTATCAAAGATTGTGGAGGCAATGACTATGGCATACAAGAAAGACCAAAAGCCTCTGCCAGGAGATATCTCTTGTCATTCCACTAGGACTGTGTCTAAATCTTGGGCTGCTTCTATGGTCTTAGCAGCTGATACTTGAGGTTCTCCTTGTACTTTTGCCTGTTCAAAGTTCAGCGTTGCTACAAATTATGCAGTCAGTTCAGCAGTTCTTCAGGAGCAACCTTGACTACAAGCCAGTGGTCAGTGGCATTGTTCATGACAATGTTGGTAGGAGTCATCCACTAGTGCTTAAGCACTGCCTCTGCTGGACAGGAGGAATGAAACAGAATGCTAGTTAACGTACGTACGTACATAACTGTGGTTCCAGATGACCAACAGAGTTATTTGTCGCTCAGAATGCGTGAGAAAGGTGTACTGAGACTGAATGTTGAGCTATTACCCTCTAGGCTCAGCCAATGTCGCTACATGACTTTGTTGGTCTATTATCTCGACCAATCTAGCTGGCTCTGTGATAAACCACTAGTGCTTAAGCACCACTTCTGGTGGTCAGGAGGAATGAAACAGAACCATAGTTACTTATGTAAGTGTCATTGGTTTATTCATGTGCTGTGCTGTGCCTCACTTTGTTGACTTGTGTCTTTGTTTTAGTCTTGTCATGCCTTGTCTGTGCTGTGTGTCTTGTGTGTTCTAGTGCTCTTCCCAGTCCTGCCCTGCCTGAGGTTCCTTTGCTTGCCGTTACTCCTGGGATTCTACACAGTAACTGAGCTCTCTGTACACCCATTGTGATTGGCCTGTCTCCTGCCCTCTTTCTCTGGTTGTCAGGGTGGTCTGTCCCTGTCACTGCCCAGTCCTGCCTATGCCACCCAGTCAGCACTTCAGACTGTCTTCTCCTTGTAGCTGATTCCCAGAGACATCTTTAGTCTGGCTTTCTCTCGTCCCTTTGACCTCTCCCTGCTTGTTGGAGTCAGGGTCAGGACTTGGCGGCCCACTGCTTTTGTCTTAAGTGTCTGTCAAGTCAAGTCAAGTCACCTTTACTTAAATAGCGCTTTTTACAATGCAGATTGTGTCAAAGCAGCTTTACAGTGATAACTGGTAAATAAGTTTGGCTGCACAGCAGCTCTTAAAGAAAATGGCATCATTGTCCAGCTTAAATAAATTCAGTATTGATTTATTCAATTGTAAAAATCAACAATTAGTTCATTTATCTATATATCAGCACTGGAGAAAACAATGATGTCAACATCCAGCTCAGTTCAGTTCACGTACAATGGTGTCACTGCAGGCAGATCAAAAACATTGTTGAATATCAAGTGTCCCCAACTAAGCATGCCAAAGGAGACAGTGGCAAGGAACCCAAACTCCATCAGGTGACATCACATGACAAAACAGTGATAAAAATGGAGAAAAAAAAAAAAAACCCTTGCACTGCAAAAAATGCTGTTCTTACTTAGAATTTTTGTCTTGTTTCCAGTCCAAATAAGTGGGGTAAGCAAAATAATCTTATATCAAACCAAAAATAAGCTATATAATCTTGTTTTCAGTTTGGATTAAGATTATTTTGCTTACCCCACTGGCAGATTATTTTGCTTGTTTTAAGGAAAAACTTAATTTTGACTTATTTTTTCTGAAAACAAGGAAATAATTTTTACTTGTCAAGAAAATGCTTCTTGATTTAATAACTTTAAGATATTTTGACTAGAAACAAGACAAAAACTCTAAGTAAGAACAGCATTTTTTTGCAGTGTGGGAGAAACCAGGCTCAGTCGGGGTCCAGTTCTCCTCTGCCCAACAGCGAACAGTGCATGATTATGATTTAGGCAGCGTTACAGGTCATAAGTCCGATTGGGATTGCAACAGTCAAAACATTTGGTCCAGTTCCATCTAGTTGAAGATCATGTTCATCAATAAAGTCTGTCAATAAAGTCATGTGTTGCATCTCTCTGCATTTGGGTCCTCTTTCTATACAGAGTCTACAATGATTTGATCCTCATGACACTTTCTTTGTTCTTTCTGATGCCATAGTTTTACTCAACTTAGGCTAGAAATGACCATGAAAATGTTTGTAGTTTTGAGAAAAGTCAAATACCCCATAAACAGAAGCAGACAAACATTTCCACCTTCATTGTCTAAAACTTCATTTACCACCTTCAGAATATCTCTCTACAATTTTTATACAAAATGTAATTTCTAATAAGTTCACTGTTGAGAGTTAAAACACATTTTTCCTATTACAGGGCTCAGACTTTGGAGTAAAGAGCAGCTGCGGCAGAATATTTCCACTCATTCCCAAATTAATACAAGATTCAATGTCACAGCTTCAGACTCTATTCAGGACAAATCTAAAATACTAAATATTGATGGTGGACTCAAACTGAGTCTTCTAGGTGATCTTGTCCATGTTAGTGGAGCAGCAAAATATCTCAAAGACACCAAGACGTCTTTCAAACAGCAGAGACTGACGTTACATTATCATTCAACCAGCAGATTTGAAGAACTGACCATGAATCATTTGCCTTCTGGAAATACTGCTGAGGATGATGATACAGCAACACACGTTGTGACAGCAGTGCTGTATGGAGCAGATGCCTGCTTTGTGTTTGATAGAGAGGTTACCTCAGATGAGGACAGAAAAACAGTGAAAGGAGAAGTAAAAGTGGCTCTTGAGAAACTGCAGGGTGTCGTTTCAGTAGATGCAAATGTTGATCTAAGTGTGAATCACAATCAGAAAACTGCAGTCCAAAAATTCATTTGTACATTTTATGGAGACTTCCAGCTACCATCTAACCCGACCTCTTTTGAAGATGCATTGAAGGTTTTTGCTGATCTTCCAAAACTGCTGAAAGAAAACCAAGAGCTGGCGGTTCCACTGAGAGTTTGGCTTTATCCTTTGGACAAACTTTATTCAAGACCTTCAAAACTTCATAAAGACATCAGCATGGATCTAACCATGGAGATTGAATCAGTGATCGAGAGTTTAAATACAACAGAGATGAAATGCAGTGACCTTCTGAAAGACTCTCCTGCTCTGACATTTGCTGCATTTCATGATAAAATTCTGCAAATGAAGCACAACTGCTATAAATACAAGTTGAGGCTCGTGAAGACACTCGGCTCTCTGCTGCCAAACATCCGTGGAGACGTGATGAAAGAAACTGCACTGAATGATCTTCTACAAGAACATGATAAATCTCCATTCAGAGGACATGACCTTGCAGAATGGCTGAAAGAGAGAGAGAAAGAGTCTAATATCATTAAAACAGTCCTCAGACAGCTGAAGGGTGCTGGTGCACAGGTAGAAGTCAACCTAGATTCTATCTTAATGGATCTGGAAGTTGGATATATAGTTAGCTACACTTTCACATCACTGTACTTTAACATTTCACATCGGACAGATGTGCTCCTTAAACAAAAGGCATATCTGAGTTCTTCAACAAAAGGAGAAACTGATGAGAAGAGCCCTGATTCAAAGCAAAGGTCTTGGCTCACTACTGAAATCCAACAGGCCATGAGAAGCAACTTAAATATTTTTAAGAACTTGATTGATTCAAAAGACCGTGAACCAGCCAAGTTTATTGTTTCCTCAAAGGAAATGGAGAATAATCCAGGTTCTTGCATTCTCCTGTATGAAAATGGATGTAGTGAAGCTGTGTGCTTCACCTCTCCATCCAAACCAGCCTGTCCAATCACTGAAGAGGTCAAAGGTGATGGTGTGATTTTGAAGTCTCCTCCATCATGTCCTGCTACAGTGGAACTCAGATTACTGTATAAACCAAAGCAGGACACAGTCTGGACATCTGTACGGGTGCTCAAGGGTCAAGATACAGTTACTCTGACTGATCTGAGAGAAGAAACTGAGTATGAGATCAAATGTGCAGCAGTGGGGAAACTCAACTACACTGTGGACAGTGATGTCATCCATCTAAAGGTCATTGAGAAGAAGATCATCATGGCAATAGATTCTGTCATTGAAAATCTGAGTTTCATTGAAAACAAGTGCAGTAAACTATTGCAAGACACCAGGACAAATGCATTAAGTGCATGTCACAAGAAGATTGAAGATATGAGGAGGCACTGCCAAATGTACAGACAAGATTTCGATAAGACAATTAATTCACTGATCCGGTCAGTTCAAGCCTGTGAAGGAGAAACTTGTGCTTTGACCAATCTTCTACAAGCTCACAAAGAGTCTCCATTTAACACACATGATCTTAAGGAGTGGATTAGAGAGAAAGAGAAAGAATTAAACACAGTGGGGGAGTTTCTTCAACAATTACTGGACTTTGGAGCTGAGGTGAATACAAGCTTAGACGCAGTTTTGTCAGATATTAAGGTGGAGAATGTGGTTTGCTACATGTTTAGTTCTCTTGAGCAGCCAGATAAGTTGCTCTCTGAACAAGAAAATTACTTGAAATCTCAAACAACGTGGAAGAATCCAGGAACATCTCTTCATGCATTGACGTGGCTCACTGGAAACATCAGGGGAAAAATGAGAAAACATTTAATAATGTTCAAGGAGCTAATGACATCACACGGCAGTCAATCCACTAAATTTATTGTCTCCTCAAAGGAAATGGAGATTAATACTGGTTCCTGCATTCTCCTGTATGAGCATGGATGTGATGAAGCTATTTGCTTTACTCCTCCATCACAGCCAGCCTGTCCAATCATTGAAGAGGTCAAAGTTGACACTGTGGTTCTGAAAGTTCCTCCATCATGTCCTGCTACAGTGAAACTTATGTTACTGTATAAACCAAAGCAGGACACAGTCTGGAGATCTGAACCTGTGCTGAAGGATCAACACACAGTTACTCTGACTGATCTGAGAGCAGGAACTGAGTATCAGATCAAATGTGCAGCGCTGGGGAAACTCAACTACACCGTAGACAGTGACGTGATCAGAGTCATCACAGAGGTATGATGATCATCCATCCAATACTTTATAGATAACTTTTCCACTTATTGCAGGTTTCATCATTTAATCAGTTGTTAATTAGAATCACCTGTGTCTTTCAGCAAAGTACAAGGAACCAAAGAGTTAAGGGTGAGTCATATATTTCTGACCTATAATTTTAGAACTTTTTATCTGTTTGACCAAAAACCAAAAGATGTGAAACTAAATGCTGTAAATATGTGCATTATAGCTTATACTTTCCACTAAAATAGATTTGTCTCAACAGATTGTGCAGAGCAGTTACTTAAGGGTCATTCATACAATAGACTCATTTAGTCCTGCGGTGAGCTGTAGGACAATAATCAGGGCTTTTGCACCGGAGGAACCTTTTCATAGTTCCTAGAACTATTGGCTGAAGTACCCGGATTTTGCTGTGTTCGCACCGCAGGAACTAGGAACGATTTTAGTTCTAGGAACTCCTTTTGGGGGAACTAAATTAGCTCCTACTTCAGAGGTGGGTCTAAACCAGCTCTATAGGAACTATCAGTGACGTGAGAGTACGTTGATTGGTCAAATGCATGTCAAACACCGGCACCCAGCATTTTTAAAAAGCTGTGTAAACATATTTACATCACAAACATGGAAAACAGTGATAACGGCATTTACCTGTTGTCTGCATGGTCGTGTTCTTTTCTCTGCCTCGATACTGAAAGTTGTCATAGGAGATTTTGTCTCTTAGCCTCACTTTTTGCTCTTTCAGTCGTGTAGATTATGCGTTTACATTCCATTCTCCATTATCACGAAACCCACGGCACACAACAAACAGCTCAGATCACGGCATCCTCCATTCGCCGTTTTTTAACTTTTGTAAATGCCGTGCTTAAAGACACCGCTGTCGGCCGCTTCGCAGTTCCTATTCCCAGTGCGAATGCAACCAGGGACATGGCCCGGGGGAGAAATTAGCTCTTGGGGAACTATCCTAGTGGATAGTTCCTAGAACTATTCAATGCGAAAGCCCCTAATGATGCAGCATCAACATTTTGTGCGTTATTTCATCAGTTAGACATCTACATTTTAACAACCTATTCTAAAGAGCAACAGGCAGATCATTAAAACAAACAGGAATGTGATCAGTGCAGTGTAAATGCTAATGAGTTCAGATCTGCCCACTAAAAATAAAATAAAAAAAATAATAATAATAAAATATTGGTTCTGCAAATCGGTTTATGAGACATGTATACAAATAATCTGCATTGGTTGTAAAAAATCAATATCAGTTGATCCCTAGCCATGAAATCAGATGCACATGTTTAAAAAGGTATAAACAGCTGGCTGAAATGATCAACCATAAATGTTATTAACAGGTGTAAACAGAGAGGAGAGAGAGGAATTTGAAAAAGAGGAGGAGGAGATGATGAAGAAGAAGATCTATGTTGAAACAGAAGATTCAGTTCAGGTGAGTGTTCAGAGAAACCTGGAGAGAACTGATTCATGTTCTTCATTGTTTGTCACTACAATAAAGGGATAATTTACCCAAAAATGAAAACAATGTCATTAATTACTCACCCTCATGTCGTTCTACACCAGTAAGACCTTCGTTCATCTTCAGAACACAAATTAAGATATTTTTGATTAAATCTGATGGCTCAGTGAGGCCTCTATTGTCAGCAATGTCACCGAACTTCTCAAGATCCATAAAGGTACTAAAAACATATTTAAAACAGTTCATGTGACTACAGTGGTTCTACCTTAATATTATAAAGCAACGAGAATACTTTTTGTGCACCAAAAAACAAAATAACGACTTTTCAACAATATCTAGTGATGTCCGATTTTAAAACACTGCTTCAAATCTTTTGTTTCGAATCAGTGATTCAGAGCGCCAAAGTCACATGATTTCAGCAGTTTGACATGCGATCCGAAACGCTGATTCGAAACACAAGATTTGAAGCAGTGTTTTGAAATCGGCCTCACTGAGCCATCAGATTTGATCAAAAATATCTTAATTTGTGTTCTGAAGATGAACGAAGGTCGTATGGGTGTAGAACGAAATGAGGGTGAGTAATTAATGACATTATTTTAATTTTTGGGTGAACTAACCCTTTAAGTATAATATCCCATTAGGGGAAACTGATAGTAATATTCTGATGAACTGCAGTTACACTGAAAGGGTTTTGATTGAATGCACAGAAAATAAGATTATATATTACTAGGTTTGTGAATGACTTTCCTTATGATCCATATTTACTACAATTAAATGACTCGAAAATGTAAGAAAGAAGAAATGACAGTTTAAATCAGTACTGCAAACAATGAATAAAATAAATGTATTGTTGTTATAAATAATAATAATAAATCATTGCTTTAAATGATTATGAATTATTGTCTATTAAACAGGGAGAAAAAAAGGACACTGGAATAGCAGAAGTCAGAGCAGATCAACACTTACAACAGGAAGACACTGAAAAAATGGATAATCTGTTTCACAAACTTCATCTTGAAGCCAAGTGTCACAATAAACTGAAAGTCAATGATGTTCTTCAGTTAACTTCACATTCATTAAAATCCCATGTCTCTTGTTCTGAAGAGATGATTCAGACTTTCATACAAAAACTACTGTTGATGAACTACAGATCAAGATACATCAATGTTAAAGAGAACAATGAGGAAGATCACACACAACAAAAAAATAAGTTGTCTGAAGACGAGAGTGATATTTTTCATGAAATACCTTTGTCTAACAAAGGAACAAGTCAATCTGATCGTATTCACCCGATGGATGTTCAGATGGCCGTGTTTCATTGTGCTGATGGTTTCCTGAGGCAGCTGATGGTCACTAAACTGTCCCAGTGTCAGTACGCTCTGCCTCTGCTTGTTCCTGATCCATTCACACAACAGATTGAGTTTCCTCTCTGGACATTCAGACAAATCAACAAGAGCTGGAAGATCAGAAACACCAACAATGAAATCATCAGTCAAAACCAGCTGATCTACAAGGCAGAAACTCCAATGGTGTTTTTCTTCAGGTTTGGCTCTGTGTCTTCATCCAAGTCTGAGCTGATGAACAGTCTGATCAATGAGAAACACAACACGTTCTTCCACAGGAACTGCCCAGGCAGCATCAGAACCAGAGTCCTGATGGATGGAGTGGTGGAGATCGCCTGGTTCTGCCCCTCTGGGAAAAACATGGATAAATTCACTGAGTGTGTTGCGTTCTGTAATCTACACGGTGATGCAGGAGACCATGAGAAACAGCTGCAGATCCTCACTGAAATGGCCTCAGTCAATGTTGTTCTTCTGCCACAACTGGACAGGAATGACAAAAGTACAGCAATAATTCAAAACTTGTACAAGAACAGAAAGCCATTTATTTGTCTTTTTAATGAGGATGATTCGACTGTATTTGATACGAAGGAAGGGAAATTCAAAATCAGTTTTAAAGACAGAAATCAGTCGGATGTATCTGAAGAACTCAGAAGAGCTATAAATGATTGTCTCTCAGAATCATCTTCCACTTTCAGACTTGAAGATGTGTCCAAACACTCAGATATCAGAGTAGATGAGGAAGATGATAATTACTGCAGGAGAGGAAGAGAAGCAGCACAGCAGATGATGAGTTTGCTGGAGAAGAAAGATCTGACAGAAATTAAAGAATCAGTGCTGCCTCATCAGGGGAAACTGTGGCATCAGTGGAGTCAGAAGAACAAAGAACTACATCGACCTCGAGCATATGAGACAGAAATGGACATCAGCAGAAAACAAACAGAAATTAAGGAAATCCGTCAACAACAGTATAATTCTAACATCAGTGAGTTCATAAAATACTTTGTAAAACAAATGAACTCACATTCTGAACATGAGAAGATGTTTTTCATCAAATGGCTTGGAATCCTTCTGGATGAATATACATCAGCTGATCATTCTGAGCAGATCAAAGCTGAACAAACTAAACCTGAGAGAATATCTGAAGAATCACAAGCTGCAACCTTTGGTCTGGAGCACATCATGCGGGAGATCGGTCAGATCTATGAATCATGTGAATCTGTGCAGAAGAACAAGAAAGACCTGCAGTTTGACTTCTCTTCTCTCCCGAGTCTTGCAGCAGAGATGATGATCTCTGGATTTCCACTGGAGCTGATGGATGGAGATGCTGCTCATGTTCCTGTGGTCTGGATCTCTGCTGTTCTAGATGAACTCATCCAGAAACTGGGAGACCAGAGAGTTTTTGTGCTGTCAGTTTTAGGCCTTCAGAGCTCTGGGAAATCCACAATGCTGAATGCCATGTTTGGACTCCAGTTTGCTGTCAGTGCTGGCAGGTGCACCAGAGGAGCTTTCATGCAGCTGGTCAAAGTGTCAGACGAGATGAAAACACAGATGAACTTTGACTATATTCTGGTTGTTGATACTGAGGGTCTTCGTGCTCTAGAACTGGCTGGAAGATCAACAAGACATCATGACAATGAATTGGCCACATTTGTTATTGGTCTTGCAAATCTGACCTTGATCAACATCTTTGGAGAAAACCCATCTGAGATGCAGGAGATTCTTCAGATTGTTGTTCAGGCCTTCATGAGGATGAAAAAGGTCAACCTGAATCCCAGCTGTGTGTTTGTGCATCAGAACGTCTCAGACGTCTCAGCTGGAGAGAAAAGCATGGAGGGAAGGAGACGACTGCAGGAAACACTGGATAAGATGACAAAACTCACTGCTGAAGATGAAGTCTGTGATGCAGAATGTTTCAGTGATGTAATTAGATTTGATGTACAGAATGATGTGAAGTATTTTGCTCAGCTCTGGGAGGGAAACCCACCGATGGCACCACCAAACCCAAAGTACTGTGAGAACATTCAAGAACTAAAGGAAACTATTATATCGCATGCCTCAAAGTCACATGGACTGATGCTGATAGACTTAAAAGTTTGTATTAAAAATCTCTGGGAGGCTTCACTGAATGAACGATTCGTCTTCAGCTTCAGAAATTCTCTGGAGATTTCAGCCTACAAGAAACTGGAGACCAAATACAGCAAGTGGTCCTGGAGTCTTCGCAGTGCCATGATGGAAACTGAGAACAAATTGCACAACAAAATAGAAAATGAAGCAATTCATGAGGTTGAGGAAACTGATCTTCAAAGAGAACTGAAGAAGACAAGTGAAGAAGTGGAAAAATCAATGTCTGAATTCTTTGAGAAAGACACAGATGCAGATATACTGATTCAGTGGAAAACATCATTTAAAATCAAAATCAAAGAGATTCAGGAAAACATTGTGAGAGAAACAAAGAGGAAATTAAATGAGATTCTTCAGCAGCGAGACCTGAAGAAAATGATTGATGCTCAGAGGATAAATCATGAAAACACTCTCTATGAAAAGAGCAAAGAACTTGCCTTAAAACTCAAAGACAAAACAAATGACGAAGAAACACTGAAGAAAGTGTTTGATTTGTTTTGGGAAGAGAGTGTGGATAAGATCATCAGAGACACTCCTGTAATCAAAGACACTGACATAATGAGAGATGTGAAAGAGATCCTCAGTGACATTTATGAAAATGCTCCTTTAGGGGAGAGGAAGATGAAGATGAAGATGAAGATGAAGATGAAGGGTATTTTCCGTGTGAATAGTTATGCAGATTATGTACAGTTAAAGAAAACCAGTGGATCTACAGGATCTTTCACAAATGCCTACAGATCAGCTGAAGATACGTTTGTTCACAGTCTCTCTAAAGAGGAGGAAACCCAAATAAGATCATTTGTCACAGATGTTGAACAGCAGACAGACAAAATGATTCAGTCATTTAACATTTCAAAGATGGGCTACAACATCAGCTACATTCAACAACTCACAGGTTACATCAAGAGAAGAGTAACAGAACATGAGGAAGGAGCAGTGAATTATGAGTTCAAGAAAAAATTCTTCATGGATTTAGTTCTCTCCATCTTTAAGAGAGCAAAAAAGATGATCACTGACCAACACAGGCTGTTCAGGGAAGCAAAATTTGATAAGAAGAAGAGAGAAGAGTACTACAGTATTTTCCAGAAATACTGTCATGGAGCAACATCAGCTGCCATTTTTGGAGAGATCATCTGTCAGAAACTGAAAGAGCCCATTGAGCAGAGTGTCTACAAGAAGACTGCCAGAGATCTGACAGATGAAATGAGATCAAACTGTGAATCACTGAATGGAAACAGATCAAATCTGGAGAAACACATCTTGAAGACACTGGCAGAAGAGGAGGATTTTGACAAATACATGAACTACATTAATAATCCCAAAGATCACTTCAAGAGTTTCATCAAACATCAAGTCAGTCGGTACATCACTGATAAGTTCTTTGTCAATGTTTTACCAAAGATGAAGGAGAACATTAAACTCCTGCAGCAGGAGATCATGAAAGCAGCACATGAATCTACTGAACATGTTCAAGTGAACAGTGGAGATATTGGATTGTGGTTGAAGAGTTTCACACAGCAGCTCTCAGATGTGCTGATCTTCTCTGAAAAAGACCTCAGTGGATTGAAACATGATGACGTTGATGATTTCAACCTCTTAGAAGATGTGATAAGACAAGAACTTCCTGCTGTAATGTCTGACATCAGCAGTAGATTTGACAATAGGACTTTACTAGTAAATCTAGACTACAAGTTCAGACCAGATGAGTTTCTGATTGATCACTTCTGTCAGTGCTGTTGGGTTCAGTGTCCGTTCTGTGGAGCCACCTGCACCAACACCATAGAAAACCATGATGGAGATCACAGTGTTCCATTCCATAGAGTGAGGGGAATTAATGGCAAACATTACCGCTCAACAAAGAATCTCTGTGCTGATATTTGTACAAATTTAGTAGCAAGTGATCAGTATTTTTATACACCAGATGTAAGGTTTCCATATAGAGATTACAGAAGAGCAGGAGGAGTTTATGCAGACTGGAGCATCACCTCTGACATCTCTGAACTGCCCTACTGGAAGTGGTTTGTGTGCAGATTCAAGAAAGATCTGAAAAAAAACTACAGTAAAACATTTAAGGTGAGTGGTAAGATCCCAGATGAATGGAGAAAATACTCAAAACAGGATGCTATTCAGAGTTTGGATAAATGATGTTTTATTAACAAAGTTCGGGAGGAACAAAGTCAAATAGGCTATCCAATTATCACACTCTGTGTTCGGGCCAAATACAGAGCCCGGAGCCCTCTCCCCGGACAGCACGCCAAATACGTATACCATGTATTTTATCTGACTTATTTGTAAGTGTGAACTTGTGAAATACATCTAATAGAGCAGATAAAGAGTGAGACTCTTACATCTCCTTTAAGATTCTCCTCAAATCACAGTCAGAAATGAGTTTTTATTACATTCATCAGTGTGACTCTTGAGCTCATCTACATCTTCATCAAATACACTAGAAGAGGAATAAAGACAAGATTCAATTCCACATACAAGTATCAGGATTTGTTTTCAGGACATTTGTCTGTAAAGTAATTGTTACTGTAGACATCTGTAATGTTTATCATTGATTAGCTTGGGATAAGTGGTGTATTTAAAAAAAAAAAATAAAATCACAGAGATGGGTGTGCCTACAGTCTGGTATATCAGAAAATATATCATAAAAATATAATATATTTTTGTTCTTCTTCTTATTATTATTATTAATATATTCTTCTTATTATTATATTCATATTTTCATCAATTTTCTTGTGTTGTTTTGATTATTCTATTCATTTATAGTTAATCATTTACCCTTTATTCATACTTATGTTTTATTAAGATGTCCATACTCTTCTGTGTGTGTTCCCTAAAGATTGTATTAAGTATACCATAGTCATGTATGCTAATGTGAATCTTGCTTAGTTGAGAATGTGACCTCAGACAGGTTCACAAAGTATATGTTTTATGACCGAGATGCATTACATGTTCTTTAGGAAATGCAAGACTATGTCTGACTCTGACATATATTATCTCAAAAATTGACTATACTTGGCAAGTTGTGTTTAATAACCACAATAAGCTCAAAAGGGTTTCCTGTATAACTGGCAAGAATGCAGTTACCAAAGGTGCACTTTGTTCTCGAGTGTCTGCAAGAAAGCATTTGACCCCGAAAATGTGCCAAATAGGTCTTAAAATATCTTAAACATTTTGCAAATATGGAAGGTACATTCCAGAACCTTCTAATCACGTAGGCACAACCTATAAGATGTCTAGTTTTTCCCAGGCGTAGCAGAGTCTTCACGCATTCTATATAGACCTTACTTCCTTACCTTACTATTTTTTACTATACTTCACATTTCATCATTTTGATACAATACTATATTTAGTTGGACTTAGTCATATTTTAAAATTAGTACTTAGATTCATGCGTTTACTTTGTTTTAAGTTTATTTGTTACTGAACCTTTTATTTTTACTTAATTCAGTTACTTGTTTTTACATTATTTTATTTTTTTCTTATCAGACTTAATTGTTATACTCAATTTACTTTTGTTTATTAAAATATGCTTTTCCCTTATATTCCAATTTGCTTCTGTCATCATTTCATATCTGCCTGGATCACATTGCATCAAGTCTTTATGCATTGCATATTCACACTTAACTTACCTATCCAAAAGGTATTTAGGTGCTAATTTATTATGCAGAATATTGTTACGTCCCCATTAGTTAGAGTCAGAGTAGCTCTTGCAAGACGAGTAAATACTTCCCTAAGTGTATTAATGTGATGTAACCAATCAGGAGATTAAATTACCAAATCATCTACAATTTAGCACATCAGCTAGGCCCACATTTACTAGCTGTTTGAACATAGCAGGAGCATTTATCATCCCAAACGTCATTACAGTGTACTGTAGAAAGTAATCAGATGTCACAAAGTCTGTGATATCGAAGGCTGTAGGTGTTAAAGGAACCTGCCAATATCAATATCCCTTTAGTAAGTCCAGTTTAGTGACATATTTTGCTGAACCATTGTTATCTATACAGTCATTGATTCTTGGAAATGGATAGCAGTCAGGTAGAGTAACAGAATTCCCCCTCCTGTAATCCTGTAACATTATATTTAATAATAACTGAATATAAGAATATGACAATTCAGTGCATAAATTTCCATACTTGAGCACCCCCCAAACATATGCATTTACCGTTCAGTTCAGACAACATTGCCACAATCAAAACGACTTGTCTCAATAAGAAACTTGTGGCCTCTCCTGCTGGTGCACAATTGACTCAAAAAGGTTTGGCTGATTTTGTATTTTACCTTCTAAATATGAGATGAGTGCAACTCTAGCATCACCAATGTATCTTTCATACATTTATTTGTGAAATGTGGCATAATGGTGGACACACCATTGGAAAGCTCGATTTTCATTGCATATTTTTCTTTTTGCTCATTTTGGTGAATGTTCATATTAGCGTGTGAACTAGTACACTCACGCTGTAATTACTATGGTTATCGTCAGGAACTAGTGACCTCTCCTGGTTGGGGTTAGAATTAACATCCTAATCTGAAAGCAATCTTTACATGACTCACTTTGCAAATGTATTAAAATTGATCAGAGTATAATATGGTTCAGTGGGCTGTATTTAAAGATATTGCGGGCCGTATCAGGCCTGTGGGCCGCCAGTTGCCGATCCCTGATCTAGAAGAAACTCAACCTCCTGTTTCTTGATGGCTCTCTTTACAGGATTAATATGATGTTGCTTTATAGGGGTCACATATATGACTACTATGTCATGCTGTAAAACTCTGGTTTAGGGAAGTATATCTCCAAAAAGTGTGGAAACCTCGCTCAGCTTCTGACAAATGCTAAAGATGGAAAGGTAAATCAGAGATCATTTCTGAATTTCTAAATGTCTAGCTGACTTTGTATCAAATTAGAGAGCACTAGATCATCTTCAATCTCTGGCTCAGCAGGTACTGAAATTATCGCCAAAGGCTTGGAGGTTACATCGTCATTAACAGAAATGGACTTGACAACAGTTGCTGCAGAACTTACCCTAACATGGTATCTTTAGCATGTTAATGTGACAGACATGGAGTATTTCCTTTCTGGAGGATTGATTACATAGTCTGTATCACTGAGCTTTTCCATGACCATGTAAGGACCTGAAAAATGAGCAGACAGAGAAAAACCAGGGACAGGTTATAAAACCAAAACTTTGTCACCCGGTTTAAATGATCGTGCAGTGGCCTTCTTGTCAGAAAGACTTTTCATGGCACTTTGTGTTGAAGACGAAGTTTCTTTTGATACAGCAACAGCATTGTGCAATAGTTCTCGTAGCTGACTAACATAGTCTAATACATTAGTTGTGGGAGCAGAATCAACAGATAAAAACTCATCTCTGAAAATTCACAAGGAACCATGAAGAGTACAGGTGCTGGTCATATAATTAGAATATCATCAAAAAGTTGTTTTAAGTTTATTTGTTACTGAACCTTTTATTTTTACTTAATTCAGTTACTTGTTTTTACATTATTTTATTTTTTTCTTATCAGACTTAATTGTTATACTCAATTTACTTTTGTTTATTAAAATATGCTTTTCCCTTATATTCCAATTTGCTTCTGTCATCATTTCATATCTGCCTGGATCACATTGCATCAAGTCTTTATGCATTGCATATTCACACTTAACTTACCTATCCAAAAGGTATTTAGGTGCTAATTTATTATGCAGAATATTGTTACGTCCCCATTAGTTAGAGTCAGAGTAGCTCTTGCAAGACGAGTAAATACTTCCCTAAGTGTATTAATGTGATGTAACCAATCAGGAGATTAAATTACCAAATCATCTACAATTTAGCACATCAGCTAGGCCCACATTTACTAGCTGTTTGAACATAGCAGGAGCATTTATCATCCCAAACGTCATTACAGTGTACTGTAGAAAGTAATCAGATGTCACAAAGTCTGTGATATCGAAGGCTGTAGGTGTTAAAGGAACCTGCCAATATCAATATCCCTTTAGTAAGTCCAGTTTAGTGACATATTTTGCTGAACCATTGTTATCTATACAGTCATTGATTCTTGGAAATGGATAGCAGTCAGGTAGAGTAACAGAATTCCCCCTCCTGTAATCCTGTAACATTATATTTAATAATAACTGAATATAAGAATATGACAATTCAGTGCATAAATTTCCATACTTGAGCACCCCCCAAACATATGCATTTACCGTTCAGTTCAGACAACATTGCCACAATCAAAACGACTTGTCTCAATAAGAAACTTGTGGCCTCTCCTGCTGGTGCACAATTGACTCAAAAAGGTTTGGCTGATTTTGTATTTTACCTTCTAAATATGAGATGAGTGCAACTCTAGCATCACCAATGTATCTTTCATACATTTATTTGTGAAATGTGGCATAATGGCGGACACACCATTGGAAAGCTCGATTTTCATTGCATATTTTTCTTTTTGCTCATTTTGGTGAATGTTCATATTAGCGTGTGAACTAGTACACTCACGCTGTAATTACTATGGTTATCGTCAGGAACTAGTGACCTCTCCTGGTTGGGGTTAGAATTAACATCCTAATCTGAAAGCAATCTTTACATGACTCACTTTGCAAATGTATTAAAATTGATCAGAGTATAATATGGTTCAGTGGGCTGTATTTAAAGATATTGCGGGCCGTATCAGGCCTGTGGGCCGCCAGTTGCCGATCCCTGATCTAGAAGAAACTCAACCTCCTGTTTCTTGATGGCTCTCTTTACAGGATTAATATGATGTTGCTTTATAGGGGTCACATATATGACTACTATGTCATGCTGTAAAACTCTGGTTTAGGGAAGTATATCTCCAAAAAGTGTGGAAACCTCGCTCAGCTTCTGACAAATGCTAAAGATGGAAAGGTAAATCAGAGATCATTTCTGAATTTCTAAATGTCTAGCTGACTTTGTATCAAATTAGAGAGCACTAGATCATCTTCAATCTCTGGCTCAGCAGGTACTGAAATTATCGCCAAAGGCTTGGAGGTTACATCGTCATTAACAGAAATGGACTTGACAACAGTTGCTGCAGAACTTACCCTAACATGGTATCTTTAGCATGTTAATGTGACAGACATGGAGTATTTCCTTTCTGGAGGATTGATTACATAGTCTGTATCACTGAGCTTTTCCATGACCATGTAAGGACCTGAAAAATGAGCAGACAGAGAAAAACCAGGGACAGGTTATAAAACCAAAACTTTGTCACCCGGTTTAAATGATCGTGCAGTGGCCTTCTTGTCAGAAAGACTTTTCATGGCACTTTGTGTTGAAGACGAAGTTTCTTTTGATACAGCAACAGCATTGTGCAATAGTTCTCGTAGCTGACTAACATAGTCTAATACATTAGTTGTGGGAGCAGAATCAACAGATAAAAACTCATCTCTGAAAATTCACAAGGAACCATGAAGAGTACAGGTGCTGGTCATATAATTAGAATATCATCAAAAAGTTGATTTATTTCACTAATTCCATTCAAAAAGTGAAACTTGTATATTATATTCATTCACTACACACAGACTGATATATTTCAAATCTTTATTTCTTTTAATTTTGATGATTATAACTGACAACTAAGGAAAATCCCAAATTCAGTATCTCAGAAAATTAGAATATTACTTAAGACCAATACAAAGAAAGGATTTTTAGAAATCTTGGCCAACTGAAAAGTATGAATATGAAAAGTATGAGCATGTACAGCACTCAGTACTTAGTTGGGGCATGGAGTCGATCAGTCTGTGGCACTGCTCAGGGGTTATAAGAGCACAGGTTGCTCTGATAGTGGCCTTCAGCTCTTCTGCATTGTTGGGTCTGGCATATCGCATCTTCCTCTTCACAATACCCCATAGATTTTCTATGGGGTCAAGGTCAGGTGAGTTTGCTGGTCAATTAAGAACATCTGCATCTGCGTCAAGAAGAATCTGCATCTCCATAAAGTTGGTCAGCAGCAGGAAACATGAAGTGCTCTAAAACTTCCTGGTATACGGCTGTGTTGACCTTGGACCTCAGAAAACACAGTGGACCAACACCAGCAGATGACATGGCACCCCAAACCATCACTGACTGTGGAAACTTTACACTGGACCTCAAGCAACGTGGATTGTGTGCCTCTCCTCTCTTCTTCCAGACTCTGGGACCCTGATTTCCAAAGGAAATGCAAAATTTACTTTCATCAGAGAACATAACTTTGGACCACTCAGCAGCAGTCCAGTCCTTTTTGTCTTTAGCCCAGGCGAGACGCTTCTGACGCTGTCTGTTGTTCAAGAGTGGCTTGACACAAGGAATGCGACAGCTGAAACCCATGTCTTGCATACGTCTGTGCGTAGTGGTTCTTGAAGCACTGACTCCAGCTGCAGTCCACTCTTTGTGAATCACCCCCACATTTTTGAATGGGTTTTGTTTCACAATCCTCTCCAGGGTGCGGTTATCCCTATTGCTTGTACACATTTTTCTACCACATATTTTCCTTCCCTTCGCCTCTCTATTAATGTGCTTGGACACAGAGCTCTGTGAACAGCCAGCCTCTTTTGCAATGACCTTTTGTGTTTTGCCCTCCTTGTGCAAGGTGTCAATGGTCGTCTTTTGGACAACTGTCAAGTCAGCAGTCTTCCCCACGATTGTGTAGCCTACAGAACTAGACTGAGAGACCATTTAAAGGCCTTTGCAGGTGTTTTGAGTTAATTAGCTGATTAGAGTGTGGCACCAGGTGTCTTCAATATTGAACCTTTTCACAATATTCTTATTTTCTGAGATAGTGAATTTGGGATTTTCCTTAGTTGTCAGTTATAATCATCAAAATTAAAAGAAATAAACATTTGAAATATATCAGTCTGTGTGAATGAATGAATATAATATACAAGTTTCATTTTTTGAATGGAATTAGTGAAATAAATCAACTTTTTGATGATATTCTAATTATATGACCAGCACCTGTATGTCCAAAGAAAGGTTCTGCAGGACTAAATCAAAGGGACTCCTGCACAGCCTCACACACAGCAAAAAGAAAGAAAGGAAGTCTATCATCCCAGCACTTTTCTGTTTCCAAACAGTATTTGCACAGCATAGACTTTAATGTCTGATGCCAATGCTCAAGTGGCCTTGGGGGCAGTCATGGCCTGATGGTTAGAGAGTCAGACTGGTAACCGAAGATTGTGGGTTCAAGTCTCAATACTGGCAGAATGACTGAGGTGCCCTTGAGCAAGGCACCTAACCCCCAATCACTCCCCGGGTGCCACAGCAAAATAGCTGCCCACTGCTCACTACTGCTGATGTGTGTGCACTAACTTGGATGGGTTAAATGCAGAGGACAATTTCCGAGTACGGGTTATCATATTTGGCCTTCACATGTCACTTTCACTTTTCACTTTAAGTGTACTCTGGGACTCAGGGTGCTAAGCACTAGAGACTCTATGCCTCCAAAACTTGTTTGAACACATTCGAAAGAAAGTTTGAACCCTGATCAGTCTGTAGGATTATAGGGAGACCAAATGTTGAAAAAAATTTTTTGTCAATGCTTTTACCACTGAAGTAGTAGTGATTTTTCGACTTACCAGATAATGTGTCAAATGATATTACTTTGTGGTTCCCATATTTGTTATGGCATCTTTATAACTGTAAGTTGTGATATCTCAGTGACCAAACTGCCACAACATTGACAGTTTGTTAAATTGGGGATGGTCTGGAACCTGATCATTTAACCCTGTCAATCACAATTCAATAATATGCACAGATGCGTACCCATCTCCAGTGACAAATTTTCAGCCCCAACTCTGCCTTCATTTAATATATCTACTTCTCACTCATTTTAGTCTGGAGTGGTGAGATATGAGTCTCGGGCTCCAGTCATTCCTTTATGGACCACAAGCCAATTCCATTCACCTAGAAATTCATTCAGGACTGGCTCAAAATGAGGTGGAGGTGGTACCATCCACACATGCACATGTACCATACCTTTAACCGGCTGAAACAGATACTTTTTTACAAGCAACATATTTTAGATGTTCTAATAATTAGATGATTGAAGAATATGACAAATATCAAGTTAAAGCATAAAAAGCTAACCTGTTCAGCATTAATTAAATGCACATAATGATATAGTGGAGATCTGTTAGTGTTAATGTTCTGATGGGATTTAAAAGGTTTCTGTTGTCTGAGTTTTGTGGGTCACTATTGTGCTGAAGAGTAGAGCCTGTGCTTCAGTCCAGGAGAAGATCAAGGATACTGATTATAAGTTGTATGTTGCTTTATTTAAAGACAGTAACTGTGTAGTTGCTGATGCAGTGAAAATTTCTTAGTTAATTCCAGTTGCACATGCATGTGTGCTGTTGTTAGCAGTTATCTGCAAGAGATTTAAATTAATTTGATGCTTCAGTTAATTTACCTTTAAGTAGTAATATTTTTAGTGGGCTCAAATTAAATAAATTCACAGCATTAATATGCTCACTTTACTAGCACACTATAAATATTTGTTTATAAACTTAAATGGCAGTTTCTGCAAATGAAATTAGTTAACACAAGTTTCAATGTAGTGCATGTCGAAGATTACGACGAAGAACTGTAAAATTAACAGTAAATTAGCAATTTATATAATTTAAGTATTTAACAGTTACTTTACAAGACGTTTTTTTTTTTTTTTTTACAGTGGAGACATGCTCCCAATTATATTGCCATCTACTGGCTTTTAAAGGTTCTGCTTAATTAGACATATTTAATCAGTTTAATTATTAATAATCAGGTCACTGACTTAAGAGTGGATGGTCTGACATGCGCACGACATGCTGTGCTGGCCACTCTTTGCCAACAGGGACTGGATGTGAGGGCCTTTACTCAGATGTTTTCAATGATGGCAGCTGTCCTGGGGTATAATGATTCAATTCAATTCAATTCAATTCACATTTATTTGTATAGCGCTTTTCACGATACATATCGTTTCAAAGCAGCTTTACAGAGAATGCATGTCAACATTACAATTTGGAGACTGCAGTTAGCTAATAATGTAATAATTTAGGCGATTAACATACAATCACTGTTAGCAATGTAATTGGAGGTAGAAGCAAAGAGCTCCTGGAAAAATGAATTACATATTAACAATAATTAGGATTTATAGAATGTGAATGTGCGTGTTGATCCAGATGTTGCATCTTCTGAAGTCATCGCAGGAGTTGGCGCCGTCTCTTCCAAAGTTTTAGTCATCTGAGGTCTTCTTAAGAGGCTGGATCCAAACTGAAACTGATGTACTCTCTAGTCACCTCGGGACGGGCGTCCCGAGGTAAAACAGAAAAGCAAATGGAGAATAATTAGCATAGCTGCTGTTCATAACATTAAGCAAAGATAGTCATGTGCAATTGATCTGATATGAGATGGATTATGTGAATGCTTGGCTGAAGAGATGTGTCTTTAATCTAGATTTAAACTGGGTGAGCGAGTCTGAGCCCCGAACATTATCAGGAAGGCTATTCCAGAGTTTAGGAGCCAAATGTGAAAACGCTCTCCCTCCTTTAGAGGACTTAGCTATCCTAGGTACAACCAGAAGTCCAGAGTTTTGTGATCTTAAAGAGCGTGAAGGATTGTAGGGCGATAAAAGGTCGGTTAAGTACACAGGAGCTAAACCACTTAGAGCCTTATAGGTCATTAGCAGTACTTTATAATCGATACGGAACTTAATAGGTAACCAGTGAAGAGATGATAAAATTGGTGTTATATGATCATATTTTCTTGACCTGGTAAGAACTCTAGCAGCTGCATTTTGTACCAATTGTAGCTTGTTTATTGAGGAAGCAGGACAACCAGCTAGTAATGCATTACAGTAATCTAGTCTAGACGTCATGAAAGCATGAACTAACTTTTCTGCATCTGAAACAGATAACATATTCCGTATCTTAGCAATGTTTCTGAGGTGGAAGAAGGCTGTTTTTGTAACATATGAAATATGATTTTCAAAGGACAAGTTGCTGTCTAATATAACACCCAGGTCTTTAACTGTCGAGGTTGGAGTAACAGTACATCCTTCTAAATGCAAATTGTAGTCTGAGAGATTCTGTGTACAGGTTTTTGGCCCAATAAGTAATACTTCAGTCTTATCTGAATTTAATAGAAGAAAATTACTAGTCATCCAATGTTTTACTTCTTTAACACACTCTGTCAGATTGGATAATTTAGAGTTTTCATCTGGTTGTGTTGAAATATATAATTGAGTATCATCGGCATAGCAGTGGAAACTAATTCCATGTCTTCTTATAATATTACCAAGTGGCAGCATGTATATTGAAAATAGCAGAGGGCCTAACACAGATCCTTGAGGCACTCCATAATTTACTATTGTTATCTTAGATTTTTCCCCGTTTAAATAAACAAAATTGTGACAGTCTGATAGATACGACCTAAACCACCGTAATGCCTGTCCCTGGATACCAATGTAATTCTGTAGTCGATCTAGGAGTATTTTATGATCTATAGTGTCGAACGCAGCACTGAGATCAAGTAACACTAGTATTGAGATACAGCCTTGGTCAGAAGCTAGAAGTAAGTCATTTGTAATTTTAACGAGCGCAGTTTCTGTGCTATGATGAGACCTGAATCCTGACTGAAATTTTTCATAGATAGCATTTTTTTTGCAGGAAGGAGCACAATTGGACCGACACCACTTTTTCTAATATTTTCGATATAAATGGAAGATTTGAAATGGGTCTGTAATTTGCCAATACATTTGGATCTAATTGTGGTTTCTTAATGAGAGGCTTAATAACTGCTAACTTGAACGGTCTTGGAACGTGACCTAGAGATAAAGACGAGTTAATAATATTGAGAAGAGGCTCTTCTGCTACAGGTAACAATTCTTTCAGTAGTTTAGTGGGTATTGGATCTAATAAACATGTTGTTGGTTTAGACGCTGTGATAAGTTTATTTAGCTCTTCCTGTCCTATAGTTGTAAAGCACTGCAACTGTTCTTGAGGGACGATAATTGAGGCTGAATCATAAAACTCTGTCAAGGGTTGTACATTTACAACCGTATTTCTGATGCTTTCGATTTTTTCAGTAAAGAAATTCATAAAGTCATCGCTACTAAACTGTAATGAAATGTTTTGTTCTGGTGATGTCTGTTTTTGTGTTAATCTAGCCACTGTACTAAATAAGAACCTTGGATTGTTTTGGTTATTTTCTATGAGTTTGCGGAGATGCTCGGCCCTGGCTGCTTTTAGAGTCTTTCTATAACGGGACGAGCTGTCTTTCCACGCGATTCTAAAGACCTCTAAACGAGTTTGTCTCCATTTGCGTTCTAGATTACGAGTTTCTCTTTTGATAGCGTGAGTAATATTGTTGTACCATGGTACAGTATTTTTCTCTCTAACCTTTTTTAATCTCATCGGTGCAACAGTATCTAATGTACTAGTGAAAGTGGTGCACATACTGCTAGTAATTTTCTCAAGATCATTTGTGTGTTTGGGTACAATGAGCAGGTGAGACAGATCAGGCAGTTTATTTGTGAATTTATCTTTAGTTGTCGGAAGAATTGTTCTACCTAGTCGATATCGTGGCGCAATTTGACAAATATCCGCAGTATGCAGTACGCATGTTACAAGGTAATGATCAGTGATATCATCACTTTGCGGTAGAATTTCTATATCAGTAGGATTGATTCCATGTGATATAATTAAATCTAGTGTATGATTAAGACGGTGAGTGGGTCCAGTGACGTTTTGTTTGACCCCAAACGAGTTTAGTAAATCTGTAAACGCAGCCCCTAACGCATCATTTGTATTATCTACATGAATGTTAAAATCTCCAACAATCAGCGCTTTATCAACGTTGACCAATAGGTCTGAGAGAAAGTCTGCAAACTCTTTTAGGAAATCAACATAAGGCCCTGGAGGTCTATAAACAGTAGCCAAAGCAAGAGATAGTAGCGACTTTTTATTTATATCTGAGAGTGTAACGTCTAGCACGTGAATTTCAAATGAGTTAAACCTGTAGTTTGTTTTCTGGGTAACGTTAAGAATCTCTCTATAGATTGTTGCAACACCACCGCCACGGCCAACCGGACGGCATTTATTTTTATAACAGTAGCCAGGTGGACAAGACTCATTAAGACCGAAATAATCATTTGGTTTAAGCCATGTTTCAGTAAGGCAAATTACATCAAGACTATTATCTGTGATCATTTCATTTATAATAACCGCCTTAGGTGTCAGCGATCTAATGTTTAGTAGCCCTAGCTTTAGAAATTGTTTTTGTTCGGTAATTTTGCGAATTTCTGGTTTGATCACGATCAGATTTTTTCTAGATCCTTTATTTTTATAGTTGAACCTCACTATTCGGGGAATAGACACAGTTTCTATAGACTGTATTACACTCACATTTCTATCAATTAAGTGGGTAGAACACAGACTGTGATTTGAGGTTTGACTTACTAGTCATACGGTGCGAAGCGTCTTGGAGATGTTCTCCGACAGAAGATCAGCTCCGATTTTGCTGGGGTGCAGGCCATCAGCACGGAAGAGCCTAGGTCGCTCCCAGAAAAGATTCCAATTATTTATAAAGAGCAGCTTCTGTTCAGTACACCAAGACATTAACCATTCATTTAAAGCAAATAATCTACTGAACCTTTCATGTCCACGTCGGTACGTCGGAAGCGGTCCAGACACGATGATCCTCGTCGCGGGCGATGTGGCTCGTACCGTCTCGATCAGGCTCCTGAAGTCCTGCTTCAGCACCTCCGTCTGCCGCAGCCTGGTGTCGTTCACCCCCACGTGCAGAACAACAGCTCCGATGCTCTCAGCGCCATTCAGGATCGCGGGAACCTGCGCAGAGACATCGAGGACACGAGCACCAGGAAAACAGTGACTGCGCACCTTACCTTTGGTTGTGGTAGCGTGGACGTGACGGACGATGGAGTCTCCGATGACCACGGCGTCTCGTTCTGCTTCGCGAAGAGGGGAGAAGCGGTTCCTCGTCGAGACCTCGAAGACCGGGGGCGGCGGAGGGGGAGAGGTCCTGGTCCGAGGCCTGGCTCGCGCCTTCCGTTGCTGAAGAACCCAAGGTCCCTGGTGTGACGGCGCCGGAGTGAACGAGGGCTGGGATGAACGCGTTCTGGGTTCTCGGGCCCTGTGCAGAGAAGTACACGGCGTAGAGGAAGCAGGAATGTTAATATCGCGCTGCAAACTTACCGAGGATTGGTGAGCGTCAGCACGGGATGTTTCCAGCGCTGTTCGCCGCTCCCGTAGCTCGGCCTGTTTCTCCAGAAGGGTCCGGATCTGTCGTTCCACGGCCTCCAGCTCCAACTGCACCGCATGCAGCTCGAACGTGTCCTCACCTGCACTCAAAGATAGAGACACATTCGGTACGCCCGCCATTAGTATTGATGAACAATAATATTGTGAGTGAGAAGAGTACAAACGCTAGTGTGACCACGCCGCTATTGCTAACGGGCTAAAGCTAGTAGCGAATGTTCGAGAAGTCGGATAAAACTAGCGATATCAAGGCAATCCGAGTGTTTTTTATATAAAATAGTGTCGGGGATGTGTTCCCCCGCCGTAAAAGAGAGAATGGTAGGTTATAAATTTGATTTTAAGAAAAAAACAAGCAATTAGGAATCAACTCGACGGAGCTCTAACTCAAACAGCGCGGCAGCAACAAACAAGAAGTGACGATATGTCAAGAAGTGACGATATGTGATGCTGCCTTTAAAGACAGAAAGTGATTAAACAGAAAATCTGGATCAGTATTGTAAAGTGAAAAACATGATAACTCTCTAGTAACTACCAGTGGTGGACGAAGTACACAAATCAAGTAATTGAGTAAAAGTACAGATACGTATCATAAAATATGACTCAAGTGAAAGTATTTAGTGCTCCTTTTCAATTTTACTTGGGTGAAAGTACAAAAGTACTTGATTTTTATGTACTTAAGTAAAAAAGTACTGATTGATGAATTTTTATTTTGTAATTTTATATAGGCCACTTACAGTGGGTACGGAAAGTATTCAGACCCCCTTAAATTTTTCACTCTTTGTTATATTACAGCCATTTGCTAAAATCATTTAAGTTCATTTTTTTTTCCTCATTAATGTACACACAGCACCCTATATTGACAGAAAAACACAGAATTGTTGACATTTTTGCAGATTTATTAAAAAAGAAAAACTGAAATATCACATGGTCCTAAGTATTCAGACCCTTTGCTGTGACACTCATATATTTAACTCAGATGCTGTCCATTTCTTCTGATCATCCTTGAGATGGTTCTACACCTTCATTTGAGTCCAGCTGTGTTTGATTATACTGATTGGACTTGATTAGGAAAGCCACACACCTGTCTATATAAGACCTTACAGCTCACAGTGCATGTCAGAGCAAATGAGAATCATGAGGTCAAAGGAACTTCCTGAAGAGCTCAGAGACAGAATTGTGGCAAAGCACAGATCTGGCCAAGGTTACAAAAAAATTTCTGCTGCACTTAAGGTTCCTAAGAGCACAGTGGTCTCCATAATCCTTAAATGGAAGACGTTTGGGACGACCAGAACCCTTCCTAGAGCTGGCCGTCTGGCCAAACTGAGCTATCGGGGGAGAAGAGCCTTGGTGAGAGAGGTAAAGAAGAACCCAAAGATCACTGTGGCTGAGCTCCAGAGATGCAGTCGGGAGATGGGAGAAAGTTGTAGAAAGTCAACCATCACTGCAGCCCTCCACCAGTCGGGACTTTATGGCAGAGTGGCCCGACGGAAGCCTCTCCTCAGTGCAAGACACATGAAAGCCCGCATGGAGTTTGCTAAGATGGTGAGAAATAAGATTCTCTGGTCTGATGAGACCAAGATAGAACTTTTTGGCCTTAATTCTAAGCAGTATGTGTGGAGAAAACCAGGCACTGCTCATCACCTGTCCAATACAGTCCCAACAGTGAAGCATGGTGGTGGCAGCATCATGCTGTGGGGGTGTTTTTCAGCTGCAGGGACAGGACGACTGGTTGCAATCGAGGGAAAGATGAATGCGGCCACGTACAGGGATATCCTGGAAGAAAAACCTTCTCCAGAGTGCTCAGGACCTCAGACTGGGCCGAAGGTTTACCTTCCAACAAGACAATGACCCTAAGCACACAGCTAAAATAACGAAGGAGTGGCTTCAAAACAACTGTTCTTGAATGGCCCAGCCAGAGCCCTGACTTAAACCCAATTGAGCATCTCTGGAGAGACCTAAAAATGGCTGTCCACCAACGTTTACCATCCAACCTGACAGAACTGGAGAGGATCTGCAAGGAGGAATGGCAGAGGATCCCCAAATCCAGGTGTGAAAAACTTGTTGCATCTTTCCCAAAAAGACTCATGGCTGTATTAGATCAAAAGAGTGCTTCTTACTAAATACTGAGCAAAGGGTCTGAATACTTAGGACCATGTGATATTTCAGTTTTTCTTTTTTAATAAATCTGCAAAAATGTCAACAATTCTGTGTTTTTCTGTCAATATGGGGTGCTGTGTGTACATTAATGAGGAAAAAAATGAACTTAAATGATTTTAGCAAATGGCTGCAATATAACAAAGAGTGAAAAATTTAAGGGGGTCTGAATACTTTCCGTACTGTCACAGACACGCCAGGCTCTACACTCACCCAATCACAACGCACTCCCTCTCCTGAGTATTAACAAGCCACACCTGACGCTCATCAGCACTCATCACCACAGCCACATAAAAGACACTCCAGATCACTCAGTCACTGTCCGGTCTCGTTTATGCATGCTTACCTCCAGGACTCCTCTAAACGACTACTTACCCGTCTCCAGCATCTCCTGTGATCCCTTGTGTCTCCACGTCTCCTGTGAGTTCCAGTGTGTTCGTCTGCTCCGCGTCAATCTGCATCCTCGCTCCCTGAGAAAACAAAGACAAGTATCAGATCCAGTATCACGTCTCGACAACACATTCATCTGCTCCAACTCACCTGCACTCTGCTTGCACGCTCAGTTGTTCTTCAATAAACCCTGTTTACTGTTACCAGTGTCTCCGCTCCCTTCTGTTCGTAACAGAAGACTGGACCAAAACCGACTGAAGTAACAACATGAGCACTCCGGACTCGATTCAAGACCTGGTCGATGCACTTCGTCGCACTTTCACCGGCACTTCCACGACAACAACACCAGCGAGCACTTCCGCATTCACCGCTGCATCTCCTCCACCACCTGCGGTCGCCAGTCCCATGGCCAAACCGGCGTCCTTCTCTGGTCTGGCGGAGGACTGCAACGGTTTTCTCTTGCAGTGTTCGCTGGTCCTGGAGATGCAACCGCACTTGTACCCGGATGACAGATCTAAGGTGGCTTTCATAATCTCTCAACTCAACGGAAAAGCGCTTCGATGGGCTGAACCTCTCTGGAATTTGAATAACCCGGTTGTATCATCCTTGTCGAGTTTCATTACCCACTTCAAGGAAGTTTTTGGAAAACCCGCTTGGGATTCATCAATTGGTGAGAGATTATGCAAACTAAAACAAGGTTCACTAACTGTGTCTGATTATGCCCTCCAGTTTCGAACCCTAGCTGCTGCAAGTGGCTGGAATGAACAAGCCCTAATCACCACCTATCGTCAAGGCCTCGATCCACGTGTGCGGTTGCATCTCGCTGCATATGAGGATTCCATCGGGCTTGAGAAATTCATCCAGTTATCCATCAGGTTCGCCACTCGTATGCAGCTGTGCCTTGAAGAGCACCAGGGCCAGCCGCTATTTCCCGCCACCCTCCGTCAGCCAGAATCCGTCAGCTCCCCAGAACCAGCTAATGACTCCATGCAAATTGAACACTCTCGTCTTTCGTCGGCTGAGCGACAGAAGAGGCTGGCCCAGAATCTCTGTTTGTATTGTGGCGGTGCTGGGCATTACATCTCTGAATGCCCCCTTCGTCCAGCTCGGCCATTGGTGAGTGTCATTCTGCCCACAATGAATAAGATGAAACCACTCACAATTATTGTAAAACTTACTGCCGCTGATTTCTGTCTTCCAGTCAGTGCGCTCCTCGATTCTGGGTCAGCTGGAAACTTCATCTCCGAAGCCCTCTGTCACCAGCTTCACCTCAAAACAACCCCCACGCCGAAGATCTACCAGATCCACGCGGTAACTGGAAAACCTTTGCGGAAAGTACGTTACAGCGTGGGACCCCTTTGTCTCCAAGTTGGAGTTCTCCACATGGAGGAGATTCAGCTGCTGGTTCTGGAGGAGTCAACATCTGATGTGATTCTAGGGCGCCCATGGCTAGAGCAGCACAACCCCACCATCTCCTGGAGGACAGGAGAGATCCTGAAGTGGGGTAACCAATGTTTCCACGACTGTTTCCCTGAATTCCCCATGCTCAGTTCTCCAAGCTCCCAAGAAATCCAAGTCTGTGCTACTACAGTGGAAAGTCCACTCGAGAAACGCTCTACTGATATTCCTGCCTGTTATTCCCACTTCAGTGATGTCTTCTGTCCAAAACAAGCCTCCAAGCTGCCTCCCCACCGGCCATGGGACTGTGCCATCGACCTCATCCCAGGTGAGCCAGTGCCCAGAGGGAAGATATATTCCCTATCCGTTCCGGAGGAGAAAGCCATGGAGGAGTACATCGACGAGGCTCTTAAGCAAGGCTACATCCGACCGTCCACTTCCCCTGCTGCTTCAAGCTTTTTCTTCGTGGCGAAGAAGGACGGAGGCTTGCGGCCCTGCATTGATTACAGAGCACTCAACCAAATCACCATCAAGTTCCGTTACCCCCTTCCTCTCGTCCCATCAGCTCTGGAACATCTACGTGGCGCCACTGTGTTCACCAAGTTGGACCTCCGCAGCGCGTACAACCTCATCAGAATACGTGAGAGGGACGAGTGGAAAACAGCTTTCGTGACACCTACTGGCCATTATGAATATCTCGTCATGCCGTATGGACTGGTCAACGCCCCCTCCGTATTCCAAGACTTCATGCATGAGGTGCTCCGGGAGTTCCTGCACCGGTCTGTCCTGGTCTACATTGACGACATTTTGATCTACTCCCGGAGCCTGGCCGAACATCGCCAACACGTTGCGGAGGTCCTCCAATGCCTGAGGGACTACCACCTTTTCCTAAAGGCCGAGAAATGCACTTTCCATCAGCCCTCAGTGCAGTTTCTCGGTTATAACATCGACCGCAGTGGCGTCCGCATGGACGAGAGGAAGGTTACTGCAGTCAAGGAATGGCCCATTCCCACATCCATCAAAGAGTTGCAGAGATTCCTAGGGTTTGCAAACTTCTATCAATGATTCATCCAAAACTATAGTTCCATCACCAGTCCACTCACCAACCTCCTCCGTGGTAAGCCCAAGTCTCTGTCCTGGACTCCAGCCGCCACCCAAGCTTTCGAAGCCCTCAAGACCGCATTCACAACCGCTCCCCTCCTGGCTCACCCTGACCCAGAGCTCCCCTTTGTCGTCGGGGTTGACGCCTCAACCACCGGAGTGGGAGCGGTGTTATCCCAGCAGCAGGGGAATCCCAGCAAACTCCATCCGTGTGCTTTCTTCTCCAGGAAACTCAACCCGGTGGAAGTGAATTATGACATTGGCAACCGCGAACTCCTCGCCATCAAGCTCGCCCTGGAAGAGTGGAGGCATTGGCTTGAGGGAGCGAAACACCCCTTCGTGGTCCTAACGGACCACAAAAACCTGGGATATTTACGAGATGCCAAGAGATTGAATCCCCGCCAAGCAAGATGGGCTCTGTTTTTTACGAGATTCAACTTTACCATCTCCTATCGTCCTGGATCTAAGAATGTAAAAGCCGATGCCCTGTCCCGCATTCACAGTCTGGAAGAAAGCAACGAGGACCCAGAGCCCATCATCCCCGAAAAACTCTTCGTTAGTCCCATTTCCTGGTCAGAAGAGACGCTCCCCGAGTCCAATGCCTCCGCCAACATTCCGCCGGGTTGCCCCCCCGGATTGAAGTATGTACCACGGACCCGACGCACCCCACTTATTCACTCTGCACATGCTTCACTGGGCACTGGTCAACGAGACCCTATCGCTGTTAAAACAGCGCTTCTGTTGGCCTAATATGACATTCGACGTCAGGAGGTACGTGCAAGGGTGCAGTGAATGTGCCATCTCCAAAAGTCCACGCCATCTTCCCTCCGGAAAACTCCAACCTCTGCCCGTTCCCACTTGTCCTTGGTCACACCTAGGAGTGGACTTCATCAACGACCTTCCCGTCTCCAATGGATGTACCTGCGTGCTGGTTATCATAGACCGGTTCTCCAAGTCCTGTCGATTAATTCCCCTGCCTGGACTACCCACTGCCATGGAAACTGCGGAGTTACTATTCAACCACGTGTTTCGATACTATGGATTACCAGAAGATATTGTATCTGACCGTGGATCTCAATTCACCTCCCGAGTCAGGAAGGCGTTCTTCAAACTCCTAGGTGTGGCCATAAGTCTCTCCTCTGGCTACCATCCGCAGACGAACGGGCAGACGGAGAGGAAGATACAGGAGATTGGCCATTTCCTACGTACCTTCTGTCACGGCCACCAGGACTCCTGGAACCAGTTCCTGGGCTGGGCCGAGTATGCCCAGAACTCTCTCCGTCAGCCCACTACAGGTCTTACTCCTTTCCAATGCGTGCTCGGCTATCAGCCCCCACTGTTCCCCTGGGATGGGGAACCATCAGACGTCCCGGCGGTGGACTACTGGTTCCGGGAGAGCGAGAGGGTCTGGGACTCAGCGCATCTGCAACTCCAACGAAAACTGGGTGAATGCGATACTCAGGTGACAGGGTTGATTTGCCGGATGATGGTGAAGGGGCCAACGAATCTAGGACTCAACTTCCTACAGGGCAGGCGCATCCTTATGTCCCGGGTTGACAGCCGACCTTCGACGTTCCCACGCACCCAACTACCAGCCAGGACAGCAGGTATGGCTGTCAACCCGGGACATAAGGATGCGCCTGCCCTGTAGGAAGCTGAGTCCTAGATTCGTTGGCCCCTTCACCATCATCCGGCAAATCAACCCTGTCACCTGAGTATCGCATTCACCCAGTTTTCCACGTTTCACTTCTGAAACCTCACCATCCCTCTGTTCTTCCCTCCACAGAGCCTGGCAACACCGAAGATCCCCCTCCTCCACTCATCGCAGATGACGGTGTAGCCTACCAAGTCAAAGACATCCTGGACTCCCGGCGTCGTGGTGGGTTCCTAGAGTACTTGGTGGACTGGGAAGGATACGGTCCCGAAGAGCGTTCATGGGTTCCTAGGAATGATATTCTTGATCCAAGTCTCCTTGACAACTTCCATGCCAGACATCCCAACAGACCAGCTCCCCGAGGCAGAGGTCGACCACCACGACGTCGGGGTCCGCGGTCCTCAGGAGCGGACCATGGAGGGGGGGGGGGGGGGGGGGTAATGTAACAGACACGCCAGGCTCTACATTCACCCAATCACAACGCACTCCCTCTCCTGAGTATTAACAAGCCACACCTGACACTCATCAGCACTCATCACCACAGCCACATAAAAGACACTCCAGATCTAAACGACTACTTACCTGTCTCCAGCATCTCCTGTGATCCCTTGTTTCTCCACGTCTCCTGTGAGTTCCAGTGTGTTCGTCTGCTCCGCGTCAATCTGCGTCCTCGCTCCCTGAGAAAACAAAGACAAGTATCAGATCCAGTATCACGTCTCGACAACACATTCATCTGCTCCAACTCACCTGCACTCTGCTTGCACGCTCAGTTGTTCTTCAATAAACCCTGTTTACACTTACCAGTGTCTCCGCTCCCTTCTGTTCGTAACACGTACCCACTGTATATGATTTAATTTTATATTATATATTTTATATAATCCTATTACTCAAAATAATTATGAATTGTCAAATAGCCAGCACTAGTCAGTATGGATGGAAGATTAGTGAATGCAGATACATAATATGTAATGTGTGTTGACAAACAATATAAAAAACATTGCTAAAAAATTGCTGCAGCAGCAGGGAAGATGAACGTGCATGTGTTATTTTAATTTGTGTTAGAGTTGCACGATTCTGGATAAAATGAGAATCAAGATTTTTATTTGTTTCTTTCAAATAGAAATCACGATTCTCCCATGATTCTGTAAAGACAACTAAACAAAATTGTGTAGGCTATAATTATTTACTAGAGGACAAAATATTAACTGTTGCAGTCTATTTAAAAAAAATGGGTTTGAATGAATGATTTAATGACTCACTTATAACTATTTCATTACTGGATGAATCAATGTTTTTGAACAAATCTTTTGAATGAAACATTCAATGTCAAATACATTTTAACAGTCACTTATCGCCTCCTAGTGGCGTAATGATGGAATCTATACAACTGTTATTTGAAGCGGCAAGATTTAAAATATGATTTGATCTGATTGAATCCAGATCGAGATCTTTAGACACATTGATGTGGACGTGTCCGCATTAAAGCATTTCAGTGGGCTTAAACAGATCGCCCTTTACAGCAGATTTAGTTAAAAAACAACTGACCTAAATATGATTCAATAATTCATCCTAAAATTCAACATTATAGGCTGACTTACTTTTCACCATCAGTCGTGCGCGCACTCAGAGGATCCCCCCAGTTCTTGGCTAATTTTCAATCAGACTTGTAAATTCATTCACTGGAGACTCGCTCTGAAGGGATCATTGAATCAGTGATTTGTTGACTCGAGAACAGCTGCAATACGATCAGTCCAATTCGCGAATGAATTGTTGATGTGATTTGTGAACCGATTTAACAGGTTGATTGAAAAGAATCAGTTCGTGCACGAATCGGACACCGCTTTTGCGTCTCTGACCATGTGACGATTTCTTCATTTTAAAATAAGGAGTAACGATATGTTTTATGAAATATAGTGGAGTAAAAAGTACGATCTTATGCTTTGGAAAGTAGTGAAGTAAAAGTAAAAGTTGCTCAAAATAAAAATACTCGCGTAAAGTACAAATACGTGAAAAATGTAGGCTACTTAAGTACAGTAACGAAATAAAAATACTTTGTTACTGTCCACCACTGGTAACTACTGAAGTCATTGTAAACTTTTGAGGGTTTTGTTTTTCTCAACAAAAATTGTATCTTTTCACCCTCGATAGAGCTCTCTTCATTTCATACAATGTAAACTCTGCCTCTATTACACCCATGCCCTCAGTTTTCTACAATTTTTCTCTAACATATAATTTTCTGTATCTTCTCATTTACTCAGACATATTGTCATTACTACGCACCTTCATGAATGTTTCTGGTTATAATTCTGCTTTTTCCCATGTGTAACTGCTAATTTATCTTTATTTGTTAGAGCTGGTATACTACTGCATTGCTGAATCCCTCTCATTTTCCTAATCATCCCCCATATATCATGAATTTCCCTTTTATAACATGCCTCATAATTGCTTTCGTGTGCCCTCTTATAGTTTATTAAATTCATAAAATTAAAACAACTTCTTAGCTTTATTCCACATTGAAACTACCTGCTTTTTTTTGCCAATTGCTTTTTCTGCTGCGCTCCATATCATCTTGCAAATTTTTTTTTTTTTTTATAAACTGATCTATATCCTTCATTTCATCTGACAACCCTTCCAAATGATTTTCACAAATCTCATTAAATAAATCCCAATTAGCCTTTTTTAAATTTCAATCTTTCTACCTAATCTTTTTTAATATCAATCCCTCTTTTACAGAATATTGGAAAATGATATTGTTATTGTTACTATCCAAGTACTCTTTCTTGCTAAGTTATCAAATCTATCACTGACAACTTTCCACTACCTATATCTATTCTTTGTTAAATTCTTATCCTCTTAAATCTAACAGTCCCTCTTCTAACCCTTTCTTCCTTTCCCTTTATACCTGAAGAGGACTCTTTACCAGAGGAGACTGACCCCTACTGATTAGGAAGAAAATTACAATGTAACAGAGAAAATGCCTTGATCCCTTACAATTCCACATGTGTCAGATGTGGGCCGGATCTCCCTATTAAGAATAATAATCATTACATTCAGGCTTTGTTTCAAAGGAATATTGTCTCCAAACTTGCTCTTGTATCATTTTGAGATAGTTCTGTTGATGGTCTGTTGTGGAGTAAAATTTGGAAACTTCCTCATAAATATTTAATCACAAATTCATGAGTTTACACGTACATGAAATCAAAATAAAGTAATTTGTATAGTAATTTATGCGTATTTGGCGTGCTGTCCAGGGGAGGGCTCCGAGCTCGGAATTTGGCCCGAACCCAGAGTACTCCCCCTCCTTAACTGGGATAGAAACCAGCCAAGAGTGAGGTGATTGGGTGGTGGAGGGATGCTGTGAAACTTGTCGCGGGATAGAGGTGAGAGACGGCTTTATATACCGGCTTCCTCTTGCACTGATTGGTTAATTACCTGAACGTGCGCCTCCCGAATTTTGTTAAATAAAACTTCATTTCACGAGTTTACACGTACATGAAATCAAAATAAAGTAATTCGTATAGTAATTTATGCGTATTTGGCGTGCTGTCCGGGGGAGGGCTCCGAGCTCGGAATTTGGCCCGAACCCAGACTACTCCTCCAAATAAGCCAAGTAAGCGCAGGACAGTAATAATTAAAACGAAGTGAAATTAACCCCCCAAAAAAGTGAAGGGCACGAGAAGGTATTTGCAAAAATCGCAGCATCCAACGGGAGCTTTGGATGAAAATGCTTGCGGCATCGGACGGGTAGGCCCCGCCTGCAGTCGAACGGAGGGCGCCCACTGCATTCAGTTGGGAGAGTTCGACCAGCGCTTCAAAGGGGCTGGGACACGGGAATAGACCCTTTGCCGCCCATAAACGGGAAACCCACACTGCAACACGAACGTGAGCATCCGACGATGTCTGATTCAGGCAGGCTCTCACTGCTATTCGAACGGGAGGGCTCGACCGGCGCTTCGGGAGGGGGACTGAGCCCGGCTCACGAACTGGGGAGCCTATGTTGTAAAATATATAAACAAAGTCTAAAACGAAATACGATGATTGGTTTTAGCTGGCGTGAATACGGCAAGATAATAGAATTGATTTGAAAATGCGGGCTGGTGTACAGGTGATGGGAATTAACGATTTAATTGGTTAGGGCTTGTTGCGCGTTTCTGATGTGGAAGCGGCTGGATCTGATGTAGGTTTTGAAAGCTGCTGATGACCAACGACCCAGGGTTTGAATTTGTTGTTGTGAAAGACCTTTTTGGGCGGCTGTGGTTGCTGCGCCGATACGGAAAGAATGACTTGAGAAATGATTTGCTGTGATACCGGACTGGATGAGAACTGCTTTAAGATGCTTTTGGAACCAAAATCTTGTGGCTGGATGATTTGAGTCGTCGGCGAAGAGTGGATCGAATGAGGATTTGATTAAGGAACGTCTGTACTGCAGGTAATTTATGAGAGAATGGTACGGCTGAATGGGAGTTGGCAGATTGAAAATGTAAATGAAGTGGCCCTTTTTTGCTCAATCAGTTTTACTTTGTTTAATGAAAAAAAGATATGGTTTTGTTATCTACAACCTGTAAATCTGAAATTGAAGGGTGGATATTAGTGTCGAAGTTAGACGTGACTGTTAATTCGGAGCAGCGAAGAAAACCGAAGAAAGCCAGGATGAACATTGCTTCTAACGTGCGGGCGGTGTTGATGGAATGGTAGCTGAGACGAAGTGTGGAAATGCATTTGGTGAGTATGTCGATTGTAATAGGCTGTCTGGTATCTGGGCGGGTGGGATGGGTTCTTTGAATTCCTTTGATGAGAAGGGAAGTTTGAGAGTTATTTATGGCGGAGGCGGGCTTACCGTAAGCTAATTTATGGAAAAACTGAATGCCGCTTAGATAGCCTTTTATGGACCCGGCTTGGAGGCCTTTTACACTGTTAAGGTGAGATATGAATGACGTAATGGATAGAAGAGAAAAATCGGGAAACGGCAGGTTGTGAGAGAGGTGAAAAGTTTTGAAAGATTTCCATGCTGTGTAATATGTTTGGAGGGTTCTAGGTGAAACTGCTTGGAGGATGGTATTAATAGAAGTGTCCTGAAGGGATTTTAACGGGTGATTCATGGAAAGATCAGCTGAGAATAATGAGGGACTGGGGTTGGAAGTGGATCCGCTTCTGGCGCCAGCGTCCTGAATTTCTGAAAAGAGAAACGGGAAAGAGAGTCAGTGATTTGATTTTTGGAGCCTGGAATGTGTTTGGCAGTTATAATAAACTGATCACAGGCGGAAATCCAGATGAGGCGTCTGATGAATGGCATTAACGTGGGGGAGCGAGAACGGCCTTTGTTAATGCAATGTACAGTGGCTTCGTTGTCGCAATGAACCAGGATGCTTTTAGATGACCACTCTTTCCCCCATAGGGAAGCTGCGACGACGATCGGATAGAGCTCGAAAAGGGCCGAGGAGGCTGAGGACTGAGGTGTGTCTAGAAGCTGGGGGGGGGGCCAGGGAGACGCGAACCAGCGTCCTTGGTAAAATCCCCCAAAACTGATTGAGGGGGCTGTGTCAGTGAACAGGTTAATGTCAAGGGGCAGAGAGATGCAGTTGTCATAGAAAAAAGTTAAGCCATTCCACTGGTTAAAGAAAGTTATCCATAAGCTTAACTCGTTTTTGCACAAGCAGGATAAAAGAATTTGGTCTTCCAGCGCGTGAACTGAAGATGCGAGGGCGAGGAGATGCGCGATGAAGGGGCGACCTTGCGGAATTATGCGCATAGCAAAGTTTAGGTGGCCAAGCAGCGAGAGAAGTTCGTTTGGAACAGTTCGTGCAGTCTAGAAGATTGGACGCGACCAAAATGATTCTATCGATTTTTTCCTTAGGCAGTGAAGCCTGGAATTTTACGGAGTCTAAATTGATGCCCAGAAACTCGATGGATGTGGTTGGACCCATTGTTTTCTCCTGAGCTATCGGAATCCCTAGCTCTGCGAAAACATTTTGCACCGTGAGGAGATGTGCTGCAGGGATGGCGTCGTGAGGTGAAATGATTAAGAAATCATCAAGCAAATGAAGGAGATAAGGAATTGCATAATTATTGGATAGAATCCAACATATGGCTTCAGATAGAGTGTGTTTTGCAACCGAAGGTTAAACGCACGGCAAAGTAAAATTTATTGCGCCAGCGAACGCCGAATAAATGCCATGAATCTGGGTGAATTGGCATTACTTTGAAAGCTGATGTGATGTCTACTTTTGCCAACCATGCGACGCGGCCAACGATTTTAATCATTGATATTCATTGATATTCTGAGTAGGCTGACATTCTACCCCAGGTTTAAAACCATGTTTGAGACCAGACAACAGATAATTTGTAAAGTTAACATCAGGGTGATGAGATAATTCATCAGCTAGGCGAGAAATATTCACAGGAGTCGAAAGATAGTTTTTTGCACTTGTATTTACAGATTTCAGTACCGGACATACAGTGCGGGCGTGGGCGCAGCCACAGTAGTTGCAGATATCAAGATAGCGCCAGCGTTGTCTTGGGCATTTCCCTTAGTTGAAGTTATTACATACTTGCCTGTTTGCTGCTACGTTTGTGACTCTGTTATTGAAAGCGTGATCCTCCCTAGCAGGTCGCGGAACATAGCTAGTAGATTTGATCAGGTTCTGTTCCAGGCAGGGTGGAATTGACGGATTAATTTGAGGGCATGTCATGGTGGCATGGTTAACGGATCTGCAAATTGCACATGAGATGTTTCGGCATCCGAGGAAAACTCTGTTATGGAGATCGGTGTCCAACGCTCCCCAATAAGGACACTGATTCCATTGTGAAACGCGAACAGCGCATTTAGCAGAAAAGAGTTTATGGTATGTATAGAAACGGCTACCCCCATAAGACAGTGCGAGCTCCGCTATGATGGAGAGATAATCATTCAGCTCGCGCCGTCTATGGGGAAAAGCAGAGCATATTTTTTCTATATAGCGACTGAAAGCAATACAAAATTCCGCCAAAGACAGTATGCGTGAGGAGGTCTGTGTATTGTTTTTTAAAGTTACGGAAATATTGCCGCAGTCCACCTGGTGATTGGACGCTTGTGCCGCTAGCGGAGGCATCCTCACGCTAGGGTGAGCGCTTGGCACTGGAAAATACTGATAGGGAAAAGGGTAAGAGGTAGGAGGAAAAAGATGGGTTTGAGAAGTTGTGTAGCTTGCATTGCAGGTGGCTGAAGCGTGAGTTGAGCAGGGAGTGTTTAGAGCCCGTTCGCGACGGGCTCTGGGGCGCGGCCCAGGCTCGCTGAAGGCCTGTGACGGCGTGACGCAGGGGGAGGACCCGGCACTGCGTGGGAGGAAAGTGGAGAAGCTGCTGGACGCGAGGTCGGGGCCCGGTGGGCCTTACTCGCTCGAGCAGATGAAGTGGAAGCTGTAGGAGAAGGGTGAGTAGATTGCAGAGAGACATACAGATTGTATAGTTCTGCTTTATTTAATCTTTGTGAGAAGTTTACATCTGAATTCATCAGGGCTTGTCTCAACCCTTTAACAGTCCATTTCCCTATGGCAGGGATGTTTGGACGGACCGGCGTGGAGGTAGATGCAGAGGAAGATGGTGGTTGTCTCACTGGCGGGGGCGAGGGGAGTCCTCGGCGTCTTGGCATGTGTGGAGTAGATCTTGTGAGCTGGCGTCCCTTATTTGAGGACGGGGGCTCCATGATGTTAACGGTTGGAGAAGGATCATTCCTTGGAACAGCGGGTTGAGATGGAGACTCAGTTGTGACGAATGAATCATCATCCGAAGGGAAGAGCTCTAACTCAGACATGACAGCAAGTGGGCGGGGCCAAATGCTGTGAAACCTGTCGCGGGATAGAGGTGAGAGACGGCTTTATATACCGGCTTCCTCTTGCACTGATTGGTTGATTACCTGAACGTGCGCCTCCCGAATTTTATTAAATAAAACTTAATTAAAATCAAATACATTTCTTTTAAACTCATTTATAAATATTACCCTTGTAAATATTATTTTGTAAACAGATTTAATTTTGATATTGAAATACTTTTTACATTTTGTGGTTTACATGCCTGAACATATCATTTATTTTGGAGTTGTCCTCATTTAGTTTGTTTTTGGTCAGATTTCTGTTCTTTTATTAAGGCTCACATCATGCCCAGCTTTGAACTGCATGTGCTTTAAAAAATTTTATTTGTTTTTTTTTTCTCCTATAACAAATGTTATCCTAAGGAATATTATTTGATTAATCTGCTGTTTCTTTTAGCTAAATTTAGTATTCATAAATGTAAATTTGGGGGAAATAAGCCTTTGTTTTTAATTTTAAAATCAGAAGTTAAACAATACCTAAATACAATGTTATGTTTAAAAAATAAGAAAGCTGTAAAATGTGTTTGTTTTTGTAAACATTTTCATATTCATATTATTTAACTTTTATTTCTATCTTTTAAATTTGTCACTGTTTTACTTTATTTATGTATTTGTCTTATGTTTGTTTATTCAACATTCACACTATGATATTAGTGTTGACTATGTTTTCATGTGACCATATTTATTTGCATGCAATAACAAATTAAACATATAGTGTTGACTGTAATTTAGCATTGAAATTGAAGACCCTTGCAGAACATTGATACAGATATAAAAAACACACAAAAACTACATCAAATATTTACAAGAGAGCAACAGGACAGAAGCACTGGAGAATATACAAGTGAACAACAGATAAACCTCATGATCTTTTGAGAGAGTTGCTTGTACATTAATAACATGAAAATTCTGTGTGTTTACTTTGGGATGTTGTAACTTGCAATATTGTCCATGTTGGCGTATTTGACTGCACAGGTGATGCCGGTCATATGCATTTCATGCATTTCTTTCAGCACTGTCAGAATACTGAGAACAGAGGTGGAGTTATCTTGGTGGATGGGAGCGCTGGTTGAGCCCTTTATGTAAGGCCCATTTTCCACTTTCCACATGATATAGACATGGCCAAGTTTAGGGCTGGTGACCTCACACACCAGAGAGACTGTGTCTGTGCGGATTATATCAGGTTGGTAAATGACATATGAAATATATATGGTTTCTGTCCATCTAAATTGGAGAAAGTCATAAAGATTCATAAAAAAATCAAACAGAAGGATCAAACAAGATCTTTTTTTTTTTTTTTTGCCATAAAATAAAATGGTGTCCAACCCTTCATCTATGAATGCACACAGAGCCACACAGTTGATTATTTGGATTGACTCACCTCCTTTATCAAAACTGATCTCCTGCTTGACATCTCTGTCACGAATGCTGCAGGTGACCATTTCACCATCAAATCATTTCTCTCTATCAATGGTGATGATGTGGATTCGTATAAACTGTAAAATGTCTGTAGAAAAGTTTAGATTTCCTGTTACACTGGTATGCACTGAAGTCAAGACACTGATGATGCTAAATTGCCAGCGGACTTTTGATATCGCAAACGGTTTGGCCGTGGTGAGGCAACAAATTTATGGCGAGAAAAGGGAAACAGGAAGTGTTATAACTTCTGCATACATTAATTGATTTTGATGAAACTTCGGCTGTGTGTTCGTTGTACAAGGCTGATCATGTGGATGTGACTATTGTGAGTCAAAGTTACAGAGCCACCAACTGGCAGCAGGAAGTGTGTCACTTTTAAAATGCTTTGAGAGCACCCTTTTATTTTTATCCGATTTGCTTTAAACTTCATCAAAAGTCAAGTCAAGTCAAGTCACCTTTATTTATATAGCGCTTTTTACAATGCAGATTGTGTCAAAGCAGCTTTACAGTGATAACTGGTACATTATTTGGCTGCACAGCAGCTCTTAAAGAATAGTGTTAATGCAGGCAGATCAAAGCACTGTTGAATATCAAATGTCAAGTCAAATGTCAAGTGTCCCCAACTAAGCAAGCCAAAGGTGACAGCGGCAAGGAACCCAAACTCCAACAGGTGACATCAGATGGCAAACAGGTGTTAAAATAAATAATAAAAAAAACGTTGGGAGAAACCAGGCTTAGTCGGGGGGCCAGTTCTCCTCTGGCGAACAGTGCTTTGTTACGATTCAGGTAGCTATCATAAGTACGATAGGATCGCAACATTCAAAGTATTTATTTCAGTTCCATCCAGTTGAGGATCATATTCATCACGCTGGTATGGATGGTTTGTTGAGGAGCTGTGCCACTGGTTGTCGTGTCGATGAGGCCTTCACAATGGATGATCTAGTAGACTCAATCTCTGCTGATACTTCAGGGCTGCGTTGTGGTCATGTCAAGGCGCCAGTCCTCGGTCTCACCTGGATATGGCCCAGATCCGGTTGACTATGCTAAACCTCGGGATAAACAGAGAGACTAATATTAGCGTAGATGCCATTCTTCTTCTGATGTAACGAGTACATCTGGTGTTATAGGAAGTGTTCCCAGTTCTGGCTGACCTAATTTATGCAGCCTAACAATCCTTTAACGGACTTGAAAATATAAATTGATAATGTGTTATGCGTTATAAAATAATGTCTAAACATGGCAGATGTAGACCTTTGAAAAGAATTGTGATATCTCAAACACTGTTGCCATGGCAACGAATCAAACTTTAATATTCATTTTGGATGATTTTGAGAGTCTTAGCATGCTTCAAATTGTATGAAACTCCACACACACATCAGGATTGTTATCCAGTAGACATGGGCAAAGCTTTAGAAACGGGCAGGGAGGAGGGGCTCTATAGTGCTACCTTATAGTGCAGTCAAGTCAAGTCAAGTGATCTTTATTTATATAGCACTTTTTACAATGCAGATTGTGTCAAAGCAGCTTTACAGTGATAAATGGTATATAATTTTGGCTGCACAGCAGCTCTTAAAGAAAATGCTGTCAATGTAGGCAGATGCAAAGCACTGTTGAATATCAAATGTCAAGTCAAATGTCCCCAACTAAGCAAGCCAAAGGCGACAGCGGCAAGAAACCCAAACTCCAACAGGTGACATCAGGTGGCAAATAGGTGTTAAAATGGAGAAAAAAACGTTGGGAGAAACCAGGCTTAGTTAGGGGGCCAGTTCTCCTCTGGTGAACAGTGCTTTGTTACGATTCAGGTAGCTATCATAAGTCTGATGGGATCGCAGCATTCAAAGTATTTTTTCCAGTTCCATCCAGTTGAGGATCGTATTCATCACGCCGGTATGGACGGTTTGTTGAGGAACTGTGCCACTGGCTGTCGTGTCGATGAGGCCGTCACAATGGATGATCTAGTTGACTCAATCTCTGCTGATATTTCAGGGCTGTGTTGTGGTTGACTCAAGGCGCTCTCACCTGGATACGGCCCGGATCTAGTTGACTACGGTAAACCTCGGGATAAACAGAAAGACTAATATTAGCATAGATGCCATTCTTCTTTTGATGTAACGAGTACATCTGGTGTTATAGGAAGTGTTCCCGGTTCCGGCTGACCTAATTTATGCCTAATTTATTTGAAAACATAAATTGATAATGTGTTATGTGTATGCCAGGTTAAAGAGATGCATTTTTAGTCTAGATTTAAACTGACAGAGTGTGTCTGCTTCCCGAACAATGCTAGGAAGATTGTTCCAGAGTTTAGGTGCCAAATAGGAGAAGGATCTACCACCTGTGGTTGATTTTGATATTCTAGGTATTATCAGATGGCCTGAATTCTGAGATTGCAATAGACGTGAAGGACTATAATGCATTAAGAGCTCGATCAGGTACTGGGGAGCTAAACCATTTAGTGCTTTGTAAGTAATTAGCATGATTTTAAAATCTATACAATGTTTAACAGGAAGCCAATGCAGTGTTGACAGAACTGGGCTAATATGGTCATACTTCCTAGTTCTAGTAAGAACTCTAGCTGCTGCATTTTGTACGAGCTGTAGTTTATTTATCAAGCGAGCAGAACAACCACACAGTAGAGCATTACAGTAATCTAGCCTTGAGGTCATGAATGCATGAACTAACTGTTCTGCATTTTTCATTGAGAGCATATGTTTAGATATATTTTTAAGATGGAAGAATGCGGTTTTACAGATGCTAGAAACATGGCCTTCAAATGAATGATTGGTATCAAAGAGCACACCCAGGTTCCTAACTGACGACGAAGACTTAACAGAGCAGCCATCAAGTGTTAGACAGTATTCTAGGTTATTACGTGAAGAATTTTTTGGTCCAAAAATTAGAATCTCTGTTTTTTTCTAAATTTAGTTGTAGGAAATTATTGGTCATCCAATTTTTTATATCAGCTATGCATTCCGTTAATTTTGTGAATTGGTAAGTTTCATCAGGGCGCGAAGAAATATAGAGCTGAGTATCATCAGCGTAACAGTGAAAACTAACACCATGCTTCCTAATGATATCTCCCAAGGGTAGCATGTACAGAGTGAAAAGTAACGGTCCTAGTACTGAGTCTTGTGGTACTGAACTTGTGATCGATATGACATCTCTTCGTTTACTACTGCGTAGTATGTGTAATACCATGGTGTAACCACTAGATACTTGTACAGCTCTCTATGGAGAGGCTTGTGAATTCCCTAGTTGTTTTTGGATATATTTACCTATGTTTTTTAGGTTGAGGATATGAATATATATTTAGACATTCTCAAAGACTGTTTCTTATCAAGTTTTAGATATATTTTTGTAAGAAATATTGATTTGAAGTTTTAGTTTTTGCATTATGATTACATTGTGTTAGAAAGAGAATTAAAAAAAAAATGCCACATGACTTTTTTTTTTTTTTTTAACTTTTTATGCTCTTGACACAGAGCTCCTGCAAAAAAAAAAAAAAAAAAAAAAAAAAAAAAAGAAGCTCAGAACGATGTGAAGGAACAAGCCTGTACTTCCAATTGCACAGTTCATAAGTGTGTGTGTATAGTGTGTGTGTGTGAGTGGGTGCGTCTATATCACACTCTTGATGTTTTAGAGTGTCATCCCTTTACTGCTGTGTACATTTTTTCAGAATTGTGGCCGATTTGTAGATTGTACACACCAAAATTCTCCAAACTTTTGTGTTTTTGTCGATTTCCCATTCATTTCCTATGGTCGGTCATTTTTGACCAAATAACACAAGTGTAACTATTTTTTTTACGACCACTTAGACTTTTCGAATCATGCCCTCGATTTTTTTTTCTGTATTCGCATACCAATTGACATAAAAATCACCAAGTTTCAACCCATTTTGATGAAGCTACAATTTTTAAAAAATTCAAAACGAAGATTTTTATATTATTTTATATTGTACCAAAGGGGTATCATGTGTGCATGTGTGTGTGTGTGAGTGAAAATGGGTGTGTTTATTCCACTCTTGATGTTTTAGAGTGTCACTCCTTCAATGCTGTGAGCTTTTCCTGCATTATTACTGAATTATTGAATGGATTTCACATATTATCAAAACTTTGCTCTGTGTTACAGACAGTGGTTTATAGGGTGTGTGTGTGTGTGTAAGTGTGTGTGTGTGCGCTCGTGTGTGAGTGGGTGTGTCTAAATCACACTCTTGATGTTTTAGAGTGTCACCCCTTTACTGCTGTGTACTTTTTTCAAAATTGTGGCTGAGATTGTACACACCAAAATTCTCCAAACTTTTGTGTTTTTGTCAATTTCCCATTCATTTCCTATGGTCGGTCACTTTTGACCGAAGACAACAAGTGTGACTATTTTTTTTACGACCACTTAGCATGCTCGAATCATATCCTCAATTTTTTTTTTTGGAGTTCACGTTCCAAATGCCATAAAAGTCATCAAGTTTTGTACTATTCCGATGAAGCTGCGATTTTTAACATTTCAAAACAGAAAATTTTTCGGTCAAAAGTGACCGAAGAGCACCAAAGAGAATATTGTGATCAATAATGTCAAATGCAGCACTAAGATCCAGTAACACTAATAGAGAGATACAACCACAATCTGATGATAAGAGCAAATCATTAGTAACTCTAATGAGAGCAGTCTCAGTACTATGGTACGGTCTAAATCCTGACTGGAAATCCTCACAGATACTATTTCTTTCTAAAAAGGAACACAGTTGTGATGATACTGCCTTTTCTAGTATTTTTGACAGATAAGTGAGATTTGAGATCGGCCTGTAATCGACTAATTCTCTAGGATCAAGTTGTGGTTTTTTAATAAGAGGTTTAATAATAGCCAGCTTAAAAGTTTTTGGTACGTATCCTAGCGATAAAGATGAATTAACGATATTAAGAAGATGATCTATGACCTCTGGAAGCATCTCTTTCAATAGCTTAGTCGGTATAGGGTCTAACATACATGTTGTTGATTTTGATGATTTAACAAGTTCAGACAAGTCTTCCTGATGCGATACAGTAGTAGACGGTTGCATAGTTATAATTTTCTCTATAATATTGTCAATCTTGCAAGTAAAGAAGTTCATAAAGTCATTACTGATGTGCTCTTTGGAAACAATGTATCAAATAAATACCTAGGGTTGTGCTAATTTTCTTCTAAAAGTTTTGAAAAATAGGCAGATCTAGCAGTTTTTAACCCTCTGTAGTCTGAGACTGATTTGGGGTCCTGGAGAAGTTTTGACATGCCCTGACATTTGTGCTTTTTTCAGTTGTTCATAAACATATTAATGGCAAAAGTGTCATTACACTGTATTCAGCACGAACTAGGCTACCATAATATGTGAGCAACATGTATGTACATGTTTGTATTTTTGAAGGAATAATTTATTTGTGGTTATTGAAAAAACAAAAAACTTAAGTCACTGAAATAAGGCCAAAAAACTAATATTAAATCTGTGTTCACAAGACTTCTGGGTATTGGAGGTTGTAGACTAGAATTTTTGCTTCAAACTGATGTAAAAAATTATCCTGCCTACTCGTTCATATAAAACAGTATAGATATTTAAATTTTGTAAGACACTTTTTGTCAAGACACAGTATGCATAGAGGCATGAATCTTCATGAATAATGCTGTGATTCACACCTGAGAAGACAAAGACCCGCATAATGACCTGCATAAGGAGCTCTTTCAGTCAGGTAGGCTATGTGAAAAAACCCTCTGTGAACATGTCTCAAGCTCATCCTGCTGTATATCAAACATATATATATATATATATATATATATATATATAAATATATATACACATATATATACACACACACACACATATATATATATATATATATATATATATATAAATATATATACACATATATATACACACACACACATATATATATATATGTTTGATATACAGCATATATATGAGGCTGCATTAGACTTGTGTTTTGCAGTCATTTTGATGGACAGGATCGTAAAAAAAATCCATCATAATCAATAATTACCCATCATTTTACTTTTTATATTTTAATGATAAGACATTTAACTTCTCATTTCGTCCACATTTAAATTTTTATTCATGCACTTACAGGATAAGCAAATAGGCATAGGCTATGCATTTATTTATATCATGAAAAGAAAGTTGATCAAAGACTGCGTCACTTTTCAGTTTTCATCTTGAACACTTGTCACGGATTGTGAGTGAATGCGATCATCCTTTCTTCTTTACTACTGTACTGAATGAAATAAACATGAATGAAAATAAAAAAATATGTTAAAAGATACAGTAGCTTACCGAAATCTGTATCATGTCAGTCATCAGTGTTGCAAACAATGTCACGTAACATTATACCTCAGAAAAGCAATTCGTTGACCATAAACTTATAGTCAGAAAGAAAAATAACAAAAATTAATTATGTAAGTAAGCATAAGTAACTTTATTATTATAGAATTGACTTAAACTAGGGTGCTCGTTTGTGTGTAATCAAGTGCATCATTTTCATTTTATTCTGGAGACTGAACTCGCGCTCTGCTGCCACACTGGAGCGCACTCATCACCTACTGGACAGGGGTAGGAATTACAGTTCCAAGCTACATAATCTATCAAGAAAATTCCATCAGTGTCGGAAAATTTTCGGTTAACGCGACCTCTGAGATTATATTATATAGTGTGACATCATATATATATTTGTCATTGATAGAATTTTTTTAGCAGTGGCGGAAAAAATCTGCAGCCCGTCTGTCATTTTGACAGATTATGTAGCTTGTAATCGTAATTCTCATGCCTACAGTCACAGCCCTAATCACTGTGAGCACTGGATACTGTGTTTTCAATTCACTAAAAGTTTTCAAATGCACTTTTAGTCCACAAATGACTCAGTGAAGAACAGGCATACCATGTGACATTCCAGGAACTAACAGAGGCTTCCAGAGATCACTATAATCATGGCTATAACATGCAGGTAGACACTTTTGAAGATAATAAATACACGATTGCGACGATGTATACATGTTTTGCCTCAGAGTTTGCATCTGAATAGCGCTCGCTCCGTGGGCGTGGCCGCATTAGCGGATAATGAGCTAAATCATGGACGTCTGACATGTGTCTCTTTTCATACAGATTACATAAACAGAGAATATTTGTTTTCGATTTAACTTACACGATTTAAAACCTGACATTTCAACGTTTCTTTAGACATAAGTCTCATTTATGTGTCATTAGTATTCACTAAGTTACAGTTCACTTTCTGAGAACGATCAGATTGGACTTCGTTCAGAGGGAGACGAGAGATCACGCATCATGTTAGTTTTCTTTATTTTGCAAAAAGCACAACATTTTGTTTTTACTCTGAGTGTACACAAATAAAAGAAGACATTCTATAGTTTCAATTCATATATTACTTATGTCTCTATGACAAAAAATGACGGAGTATTTTAAGCCTGTTTTGCTGCAATGTGAAAAAAATCCTGCAAAACGCGCCGGCGAGTTTCCCAACTCCAGAGTGTTAAGGCCTTTATGCACTCAATCATTTTTTCTCTCCACGAAGTGCAAAAAATGTCTAGTTTTGTTTTCTTCCAGCAGCGCTCCATTTTTTTGGCTGCTACCTTTAGGGCCAGAGTGTGCTCATTGTACCACGGCATTGGATTAATTTCCTTAATCTTTTTTAAATGCAAAGGAGCAACTGAGTCTAATATGCTGGAAAAGACAGAGGCAATAGTTTCTGTTGTAACATCAAGGTCTTCTAAGATGTCTGGTATGCTAAGGCAATGAAACTGATAAGGAAGATTATTTATAAAGCGATCTTTAGTGGTAGAAGTGATGGTTCTACCATATTTATGGCAGGGAGGCAGTTTAGCAGCCTTGACTAAATGTAGTATACACAAGACTAGATAATGATCTGAGATGTCGTCACTCTGCTGCAGAATTTCAACGGCATCAATATCAATTCCATGTGACAATATTAGATCTAAAGTATGATTACGACAATGAGTGGGTCCTGACACGTGTTGTCTAACTCCAATAGAGTTTAGAATGTCTGTAAATGCCAATCCCAATTCTTTATCATTATCTACATGGATATTGAAATCACCAACAACAAGGACTTTATCTGCAGCTAGTACTAACTTCGATAGAAAATCAGCAAATTCTTTGATAAAGTCTGTATGGTGTCCTGGTGGCCTGTATACAGTAGCCAGCACAAATGTCAACTTACATAACATTACATAAAGCACCATCACTTCGAAGGAATTACATTTGAAAGATTTTTGACTAATACTGTAAATATTACTACAAATTACAACAATCCCTCCCCCATTTTGCCTTTCTGACGAGGATTGTGTTGATAATCGTAACCTTGAGGGCTAGACTCATTTAAAGTAATGTAATCGTCTGGTTTCTGTCAAACACAGCAAATCTAGATTATTGTCTGTGACAGTATCATTTACAATAAGTGCTTTTGAAGAAAGGGATCTAATATTTAACAACTCAAGCTTTATCATTTGTTTATCAGTATTATCTCTATTAAATTTTTACAATTAAATGGGTTTGGAAGTTTTTTTGTTTTTACTAATTCGGGGTACAGACACAGTCTCTATGTGATAATATCTAGGTGTAAGAGTTTCTATGTGTTGGGAATTATCTGACTTCTGTAACATGAGGCAGCTAGCAGATGGTCGGTTTGGCCGTTTTGTCTGCTGCTTCCTGACCTGGGCCATAGTTTGTCATGCCAGCCAGCCACTGAGTGATGATAATCTGCTAACTATCTCATCACTCCGACGAACAGGAAGAGGGCCAGAGCAGATAACTTTTCCTGACATTGTACTTGCGAGTTCACACACCTCTTTAATGTTAATTTTAGTGATCTCCGACTGGCGAAGTCAAACATCATTAGTGTCGACGTGAATTATAATTTTAGAGTATTTACAATTAGCATTAGCCAGCACTTTTACATTTGCTTTGATGTCAGGTGCTCTGGCTCCCGGCAAACATGTGACTATGGTGGCCGGTGTCTCTATTTTCACATTCCGTGTAATAGAATCGCCAATAACTAGGGCACTTTCAACAGGATTCTCAGTGGGTGCATCAGTGAGTGGGGAGAACCTGTTTGACGTTCTTATTGGAACGGAAGAGTGGTGTTTTCCGCGGCTAGGCCGCCTCACCGTTCCCCAAGTGCCATGCTGTGCAGGCTCTACAGCCAGAACCGAACAATGTACAGAGTTCACTAAGCTAGTCGCATCCAAATCAGTATCTGAAGCCCTTGCATTCTTACTATCCTCAATTAAGGTTTGGATGCGTGTCTCTAATTCTGAGATTTTCTCTGTCAGCCTGTCTATTTCCCTACATTTATGACATGTAAATCCCTCGTCACTGACAGAGAAAGCTATACTGAACATGTGACATATAGAACACGATATAATACTGGGAAAGGATGATATGACTTCGGAGTGCATGAAAGGGGTGGGGCTTTGGAATGGAGGGTTGCCAGGTCTGCGCAACAAAACCATCCCAAAAGTACCGTAACCACAGCACAAGTGTAAAAGTATCCCAATCCCAGACGTGGCAACAATGAGCCGAGCGTCATTACATGGCTAGCGGCTGTGTGACAGACAGCTGACAGTTGATGTTTGTGTGTGCATTTTAAAGTTTTATGACTTTCTATTGGGTTTTGACATGCTTCACTGCCGGCGACGACAGGACACTGGACCAAAATATGTGTGGTTAAACTATGTAATGTTAGTTTTATATTGTTAGCAAATAGTTAACCTTGTTTTTTCTTTATGTTAAATGAAATATTAGCTCTGAAAATATATACATTCACATTTATACATGTACTCTGTATTTAAGCTGAATTTAAGTCTAAATTTAAAGTACAGTACTTTAGGATTTTATTCAACTGCACTCCATCTCAGAGACAAATTTTATATTTATGAAAAAGTGACGTTTTGGATATCACGGATATTAGTTTGATTTAGATATTACATATTGGTGAAACTGGGGCATTACTTACATTTATGTGAATTCACACAGAGCTCCTGTCGTCACCGGCGCGTGATGAATTGTGGGATAGTGTAGACCGCGAAGTGTCTTGAGATCGACGCTTCATTCCACGGGGAAATACTTTTTCTGATACTTTTTGTGTAACAGCCACTAGATGGCACTCCGGTAGCACGGCCGCCATTATGGGGTGAAAATACTAACTGGACCATAGAATCCTTCACATCTTACGCACCCAAATTGTATGGCTCCTACAGTAAATGTTGTATTGTCTTATATATGTTTTATTTTACCAGTTGTGGAATCCAACCATTGAACCATCTGAGGTAACATAGTTAGCCTACTTTATTGAGTATTTCCATTTTATGCAACTTTACACATTTATTAATATGTTTTTTATGGATCACACTACAAACATAATGATCTTATAATACACGATGCATTGCTGTGTCCATTATCCCATAATTCCCACTTTTGGACACTTTTGCTTTAACGGACATTAGATAACACTGTAAAATCAAGCTGTTATATTCATATATTTATTGTCCAACATTCCCAATTTTTCTGATGCATGTCCTTAATTTAATTTCATATGTTGGTAATAATTCAGTGTTTATAAGCCTTTTAAAGAATTTTAACCCAAACTGACTGGGTTTCTAGAGCAAAGGTTTTGTGAAAAAAGTGGAAGACTTAAACACAAAGTCTGTAAAATAAACTGTAAAAAGGATTTGATGATCACTAGTGTGATCAGAAGTGTATTTTATTCTGTGTTGTCATCATTCAGGTTGGATTTCAGCTTTAATGTATGTTTTTTTTAACAAAGCAGCTGATATTGCCGTAGAAACTAGTGGACTGCCGACTCGCTTTCACACCAAAATGGCGGAAATGCAGGGCGGCTGCTGGGCGCCGGTGCTGCAATGGAACGTTCTATTAAGTGTCGCTTCTTGTTAGTGTATATTCTTTGGGGAAATGGAGAGGGTGCATTTGAAGTCGCTCTCGAATTACGTCAGCCCACCTCGTGCCGCGGTGAATCGCACTTCAAAGGCCGCTTTCAGAAAATTAGTATCTCAGAAAATTAGAATATTGTGAAAAGGTTCAATATTGAAGACACCTGGTGCCACACTCTAATCAGCTAATTAACTCAAAACACCTGCAAAGGCCTTTAAATGGTCTCTCAGTCTAGTTCTGTAGACTACACAATCATGGGGAAGACTGCTGACTTGACAGTTGTCCAAAAGACGACCATTGACACCTTGCACAAGGAGGGCAAGACACAAAAGGTCATTGCAAAAGAGGCTGGCTGTTCACAGAGCTCTGTGTCCAAGCACATTAATAGAGAGGCGAAGGGAAGGAAAAGATGTGGTAGAAAAAAGTGTACAAGCAATAGGGATAACCGCACCCTGGAGAGGATTGTGAAACAAAACCCATTCAAAAATGTGGGGGAGATTCACAAAGAGTGGACTGCAGCTGGAGTCAGTGCTTCAAGAACCACTACGCACAGACGTATGCAAGACATGGGTTTCAGCTGTCGCATTCCTTGTGTCAAGCCACTCTTGAACAACAGACAGCGTCAGAAGCGTCTCGCCTGGGCTAAAGACAAAAAGGACTGGACTGCTGCTGAGTGGTCCAAAGTTATGTTCTCTGATGAAAGTAAATTTTGCATTTCCTTTGGAGATCAGGGTCCCAGAGTCTGGAGGAAGAGAGGAGAGGCACACAATCCACGTTGCTTGAGGTCCAGTGTAAAGTTTATACAGTCAGTGATGGTTTGGGTACCATGTCATCTGCTGGTGTTGGTCAACTGTGTTTTCTGAGGTCCAAGGTCAATGTCGCCGTATACCAGGAAGTTTTAGAGCACTTCATGCTTCCTGCTGCTGACCAACTTTATGGAGATGCAGATTTCATTTTCCAACAGGACTTGGCACCTGCACACAGTGCCAAAGTTACCAGTACCTGGTTTAAGGACCATGGTGTCCCTGTTCGTAATTGGCCAGCAAACTCGCCTGACCTTAACCCCATAGAAAATTGTGAAGAGTATTGTGAATAGTATTGTGAAGAGGAAGATGCGATATGCCAGACCCAACAATGCAGAAGAGCTGAAGTGCTGCAGTAATTCAGGCAAAAGGAGCCCCAACTAAGTATTGAGTGCTGTACATGCTCATACTTTTCATGTTCAAATCCTTTCTTTGTATTGGTCTTAAGTAATATTCTAATTTTCTGAGATACTGAATTTGGGATTTTCCTTAGTTGTCAGTTATAATCATCAAAATTAAAAGAAATAAACATTTGTAATATATCAGTTTGTGTGTAATTAATGAATATAATATACAAGTTTCACTTTTTGAATCGAATTAGTGAAATAAATCAACTTTTTGATGATATTCTAATTATATGACCAGCACCTGTATAATAGACCTATGCTATGCCTTTGTGTGTAAAGATGGTAATTTTTAAGCATGACTGTTTGGATTTATATGAAATGGTAGCACATTTGTAACATTAAATAAGGTTAATAAAACTATTGTTCATCTTTAATTTCAACATTTACATTTTAACATTTTAAAAGTTGTCTTACATTAGTTATAATGCACTATGAATTAACATGAACGATCAATGTATAATTAATGTATAAAATCCCTGTTGACTCTTATTTTGAATTCGTTAGTGACATCACATGTGGGCGGAGTCGTGAACATGCCCAAACAAGTTCAGTAAAAAGACTGTTCTGCCGCTGCAACAAGAGAGATCATAGTTTGTTAGATGTGTGTGCGTTCTTGACAACGTAAGTTTACATTAATATATATTGCCGTGTGAATGTGTATGTATATAGACGTTTGTATGCATATTCAATGCTATAGTGTTTTGCCGTGATATTTATGCACGTGCTAAGAAGAGTTTCTATTAACAGACGGACAAATACGTGATAAAGTTCTGTGTTTCCTGCAAATACCTATACTAATGATACTGAAATGGATCGCTGGAATATTTGTGCTGATATTATATTTGTATTACAGTTCGATTGTGTTGTTTACGTGATGTTTAACGAGCAGCATGAATCAGAGACGGGTCACAGGCAAGGATCAAGACAGGCGGCAAACAATCACAGTCCAGAGTACAGGCAAAGTTCAGGGCAGGCGGCAGAGATTCACAGATAACAAACAGTCCAGGTAATAACAAGATATTAGTCCACAGAATAACGCTCAGAAATGACCACCGTAGCAAATCAAGAATTCGCGAAGATGTGGTGTGTGTGCGTGTCTTAAATAGTGTGTGCATGATGTAGTGCAGGTGAGAGTGCAATCAGTCCCAGGAATGAGGGCCTATGGGAATTGGAGTCCGAATGGCAGAGAGTCAATATTCCGGTGATGGCTCCCTCCGGCGGTCCGGAGGATGAACCGTGGGAGCCATATTCATGACAGAGCCCCCACCCTGCGAGCGGCTCCAGACACGAGGAGGCGGACACCGGGGTCTACCACGTGGTCGAGGGGCCGGTCTCTCCGGGTGCGTCAGATGGAATTCCTCCATGAGTGCAGGGTCCAGGATATTACCCGCGTCGACCCAGGATCGCTCCTCCGGTCCGTACCCCTCCCAGTCGACCAGATATTGCAGTCTCCGACTGGTCCATGGTGGAAAGCCAAACCCATTGCCCCATAGTGTACTGGGGATTCAGTCGCCGGTGTCAGTTGGCCTGGACCTCTTGTCTCCTAATAGCGCGTTGCAGATGGTGATGAGCCAGATCCCAAGTCTCCTCGCTCCTTCGCATCCACTCGTTGACTGACGGTAGCTCAGAGGGTTCACCTGACCATGGGAACAAAGGAGGTTGATAGCCTAGGACGCAATGGAAGGGGGTAATCCCTGTGGCTGGTTTTCTGAGGGAATTTTGAACGTATTCAGCCCACATCAAATATCGACTCCATTCCATCTGGTCTCTTTGGCAATAGAAAGCGTGTGAGTTCTTGATTCATCCGCTCTGTCTGCCCGTTGGATTCTGGGTGGTAGCCAGACGTGAGACTGATGTTGACGTTCAGGTTTTTGAAGAATGCTGACCAGACTCGAGATGTAAATTGTGGACCTCTATCCGACACTATGTCCTCAGGTAATCCGTAAAACCTGAAGACGAAATTGCAGAGCAATTCAGCGGTCTCGAAAGCAGTGGGGAGCTTGGGCAGAGGAATGAGGCGGCAGGCTTTTGAGAAGCAATCTATAACAGTGAGAATGGTGGTGTTGCCTTGTGATACGGGAAGGTCGGTGACAAAGTCTATGGCGATGTGCGACCAGGGGCGTTGTGGAATGGGCAGTGGCTGAAGCAGGCCAGCCGGAGATTGATGAGGGGTTTTGGATGTTTGGCAGGCTGTGCAGTTGTGGACAAATTGAATGACGTCTTGGAGCATGAAATCCCACCAGAATTGGTTTTGGAGAAGGTTATGAGTGGCGGTGATGCCTGGGTGACCAGAACTGGGAAGGTCGTGGACGTGGTGCAAAAGTTTATCTCTTAAGATCTTGACTCGATTGCTCCTGTCTGCCTCGCTGCTCAGATTGGTTTGCGTCTGTAACTCCGTATAGCTTTGTTTTGAATCTCTTACTTTTATTCATTGTTGCTTATTTTTTTATTACCTTATATGTAATATTGCCTACCACACTAATCTGACGTCGCTAGCTTGTAATATTTGAATCTAAATCGCTGTTACAACGCATTTGCATTTGCAGCGCTAGCTTGTTAACTTGTTAACAGTCGCTCGCGCGCTCCTTTTTCAACGCGTTCTTCAAACATCTGTGGTAAGTCGGATCAGTCTACAAACACGGTGAGTCATGTCATCCTCTCCCAGCATTGCTACCTGTTCCATTTGCCACATGTTTACCATAGCTCTCTCTGTCAGCGACGAGGGATTTACATGTCATAAATGTAGGGAAATAGTCAGGCTGACAGAGAGAATCTCAGAATTAGAGACACGCATCCAAACTTTAATCGAGGATAGTAAGAATGCAAGGGCTTCAGATACTGTTTTGGATGCGACTAGCTTAGTGAACTCTGTACATTGTTCGGTTCCGGCTGTAGAGCCCGCGCAGCAGGGCACTTGGGTAACGGTGAGGCGGCCTAGCCGCGGAAAACACCACTCTTCCGTTCCAATAAGAACATCAAACAGGTTCTCCCCACTCAGTGATACACCCACTGAGAATCCTGTTGAAAGTGCCCTAGTTATTGGCGATTCTATTACACGGAACGTGAAAATAGAGACACCAGCCACCATAGTCACATGTTTGCCGGGAGCCAGAGCACCTGACATCAAAGCAAATTTAAAAGTGCTGGCTAATGCTAATCGTAAATACTCTAAGATTATTATTCACGTCGGCACTAATGATGTTCGACTTCGCCAGTCGGAGATCACTAAAATTAACATTAAAGAGGTGTGTGAACTCGCAAGTACAATGTCAGGAGAAGTAATTTGCTCTGGCCCCCTTCCTGTTCGTCGGAGTGATGAGATAGTTAGCAGATTATCATCACTCAATGGCTGGCTGTCTAAGTGGTGTCCGCAAAATAATATAGGTTTCATAGATAATTGGAAAAGTTTTTGGGGCAGACCTGACCTGTTAAAAAGAGATGGTATTCATCCCTCCCGGGATGGTGCTGCTCTTCTCTCTAGTAATATGGCACATAGTCTTAGAGCTGAAACATGACAAACTGGGGCCCAGGTCAGAAAGCAGACAGACTGGCTAAACCGACCGTCTGCTAGCTGCCTCATGTTACAGAAGTCAGAAAATTCAGATAACTCTCAACACATAGAAACTCTTACACCTAGATATTTTCAAATAGAGACTGTGTCTGTACCCCGAATTAGTAAAAACAAAAAACTTCCAAACCCATTTAATGGTAAAAATTTAATTGATGTTCAACAAATAAAAAATAGAGATAATAATGCTAAACAAATGATAAAACTCGGGTTGTTAAATATTAGATCCCTTTCTTCAAAATCACTTATTGTTAATGATATTATCAAAGATAATAATCTAGATGTGCTGTGTTTGACAGAAACTTGGCTAAAACCGGACGATTACATTACTTTAAATGAGTCTAGTCCTCAAGGTTATGATTATCGACACAATGCCCGTCAGAAAGGCAAAGGGGGAGGTGTTGCTGTAATCTATAGTAATATTTACAGTATTAGTCAGAAGTCTTTCAAATATAATTTCTTCGAAACTATGGTACTTTACGTAACATTATGTAAGTTGACATTTGTGCTGGCTACTGTATACAGGCCACCAGGACACAATACAGACTTTATCAAAGAATTTGCTGACTTTCTATCAGAGCTAGTACTAGCTGCAGATAAAGTCCTTGTTGTTGGTGATTTTAATATTCATGTAGATAATAAAAAAGACGCATTAGGATTGGCATTTGCAGATATTCTAAACTCTATTGGTGTTAGACAACATGTGTCAGGACCCACTCATTGTCGTAATCATACTTTAGATCTAATATTGTCACATGGAATCGATATTGATGCTGTTGAAATTCTGCAGCAGAGTGACGACATCTCAGATCATTATCTAGTCTCGTGTATACTACATTTAGTCAAGGCGGCTAAACTGCCTCCATGCCATAAATATGGTTGAACCATCACTTCTACCACTAAAGATTGCTTTATAAATAATCTTCCTGATCATTTTCATCGCCTTAGCATACCAGACAGCTTAGAAGACCTCGATGTTGCAACAGAAACTATTGCCTCTGTCTTTTCCAGCACATTAGACTCAGTTGCTCCTTTGCGTTTAAAAAAGATTAAGGAAATTAATCCAATGCCATGGTACAATGACCACACTCGGGCCCTAAAGTTAGCAGCCAGAAAAATGGAGCGCAGCTGGAAGAAATCAAAACTAGAAGTATTTCGTATTTCGTGGAGAGAGAGAATGATTGAGTACAGAAAGGCCTTAAAATCTGCTAGATCTGCCTATTTTTCAAAACTCTTAGAAGAAAATAAACACAACCCTAGGTATTTATTTGATACAGTGGCTAAATTAACAAGAAATAAAGCTTCAACTTCTGATGTTTCCAAAGAGCACAGCAGTAATGACTTTATGAACTTCTTTACTTGCAAGACTGATAATATTAGAGAAAAAATAATAACCATGCAACCGTCTACTACAGTATCGTGTCAGATAGTGCATTGTAGTGTCCCTGAGGAAAAATTCAATTCATTTACTGCTTTAGGAGAGGAAGAATTGTCTAAACTTGTTAAATCATCAAAATCAACAACATGTATGTTAAACCCTATACCGACTAAGCTATTGAAAGAAATGCTTCCAGAGGTCATAGACCCTCTTCTCAATATCGTCAATTCATCTTTATCATTAGAATACGTACCAAAAACTTTTAAGCTGGCTATTATTAAACCTCTTATTAAAAAACCACAACTTGATCCTAGAGAATTAGTCAATTACAGGCCGATCTCAAATCTCACTTTTCTGTCAAAAATACTAGAAAAGGCAGTATCATCACAGCTATGTTCCTTTTTAGAAAGAAATGGTATCTGTGAGGATTTCCAGTCAGGATTTAGACCGTACCATAGTACTGAGACTGCTCTCATTAGAGTTACTAATGATTTGCTCTTATCATCAGATCGTGGTTGTATCTCTCTATTAGTGTTACTGGATCTTAGTGCAGCATTTGACACTATTGATCACAATATTCTTTTAAATAGACTCGAAAATTATGTTGGCATTAGTGGAATTGCATTGTCATGGTTCAAATCATACTTATCTGACCGTTATCAGTTTGTAGTAGTAAACGAAGACATGTCATATCGATCACAAGTTCAATATGGAGTACCACAAGGCTCAGTACTAGGACCGTTACTATTCACTCTGTACATGCTACCCTTGGGAGATATCATTAGGAAGCATGGCGTTAGTTTTCACTGTTACGCTGATGATACTCAGCTCTATATTTCTTCGCGCCCTGACGAAACTTACCAATTCACAAAATTAACGGAGTGCATAGCTGATATAAAAAATTGGATGACCAGTAATTTCCTACTACTAAATTCAGAAAAAACAGAGATTCTAATTTTTGGACCAAAAACTTCTTCACGTAATAACCTAGAATATTGTCTAACACTTGATGGCTGCTCTGTTAAGTCTTCGTCGTCAGTTAGGAACCTGGGTGTGCTCTTTGATACCAATCTTTCATTTGAAGGCCATGTTACTAGCATGTGTAAAACCGCATTCTTCCATCTTAAAAATATATCTAAACTACGACATATGCTCTCAATGAAAAATGCAGAACAGTTAGTTCATGCGTTCATGACCTCAAGGCTAGATTACTGTAACGCTCTACTGGGTGGTTGTTCTGCTCGCCTGATAAATAAACTACAGCTCGTACAAAATGCAGCAGCTAGAGTTCTTACTAGAACCAGGAAGTATGACCATATTAGCCCAGTTCTGTCAACACTGCATTGGCTTCCTGTTAAACATCGTATAGATTTTAAAATCTTGCTAATTACTTACAAAGCACTAAATGGTTTAGCTCCCCAGTACCTGAGCGAGCTCCTAATTCATTATAGTCCTTCACGTCTATTGCGATCTCAGAATTCAGGCCAGCTGATAATACCTAGAATATCAAAATCAACTGCAGGTGGTAGATCCTTCTCCTATTTGGCACCTAAACTCTGGAACAATCTTCCTAGCATTGTTCGGGAAGCAGACACACTCTGTCAGTTTAAATCTAGACTAAAAACGCATCTCTTTAACCTGGCATACACATAACACATTACCAATTTATATTTCCAAATCCGTTAAAGGATTATTAGGCTGCATAAATTAGGTCAGCCGGAACCGGGAACACTTCCTATAACACCTGATGTACTCGTTACATCAGAAGAAGAATGGCATCTACGCTAATATTAGTCTTTCTGTTTATCCCGAGGTTCACCGTAGTCAACCGGATCCGGGCCGTATCCAGGTGAGACCAAGGACCTGCACCTTGACACGACCACAACGCAGCCCTGAAGTATCAGCAGAGATTGAGTCAACTAGATCATCCCCTGTGAAGGCCTCATCGACACGACAGCCACGACACAGTTCCTCAACAACCGTCCATACCGGCGTGATCCTCAATACGATCCTCAATTGGATGGAACTGAAATAAATACTTTTAATGTTGCGATCCTATTGGACTTATGATAGCAACCTGAATTGTAACAAAGCACTGTTGGCCAGAGGAGAACTGGCACCCCGACTAAGCCTGGTTTCTCCCAAGGTTTTTTTCTCCATTTTAACACCAATTTGCCACTTGTCTGCCACCTGATGTCACCTGATGGAGTTTGGGTTCCTTGCCGCTGTCGCCTCTGGCTTGCTTAGTTGGGGACACTTGACTTGACATTTTGATATTCAACAGTGCTTTGATCTGCCTGCATTGACACTATTCTTTAAGAGCTGCTGTGCAGCCAAACAATGTACCAGTTATCAATGTAAAGCTGCTTTGACACAATCTACATTGTAAAAAGCGCTATATAAATAAAGGTGACTTGACTTGACTTGACTTAAGGGAGCTGGTACAAATGTGCGGTCCGGCGGACATGCAGCTGGTGGTGCGGACTGTTCGTTGGCCTGCGTGATTTCTGACATTATATCCCATTGGACTGGTGCTAGGAGGAGTGTGTTAGGAATTATATGTTCTTCTGTGTCCGGTTTTTCTACCCGATCTGTCTGTCGGGACAATACGTCGGCTTTAGTGTTTTTGGACCCAGGTCTATAAGTTACTTTGAACTGGAAGCGGGTAAAGAACATGGCCCATCGAGCCTGGCGGGGATTCAAGCGCTTGGCGGAGCGGAGGTATTCTAAGTTCTTATGGTCTGTGAGCACGGTGAATGGATGTTGGGCTCCCTCCAACCAATGGTGCCATTCCTCCAGCGCCGCTTTCATTGCCAGTAATTCTCGGTCACCCACGTCATAATTTCGTTCTGCTGCGGATAACTTTCTGGAATAGAAGTCGCAGGGAAACATTTTCTCAGGGGTACCCTGGCGCTGAGACAGAATGGCTCCGATGCCAGTGTTAGAGGCGTCTACTTCCACTATGAAAGGTCGGTCAGGGTCTGGGTGACAGAGAATGGGTGCCGTGGTGAACCGTTCCTTTAACTCGTTGAATGCTTCATCAGCCTCTGGGGACCAGTGTAAGCGAGATGTCTGACATTTAGTCATGGAGGTTAGCGGAGCTGCAACACTGCTGAAGTTGCGTATGAACCGCCTGTAGAAATTTGCAAAGCCCAGAAACCTCTGTAGTTCTTTGAGCGTGCGTGGTTTGGGCCAGTCGAGTACAGCTTTAACTTTGCTATCATCCATAGCGACCCCGTCTCGGCTGATGACATACCCAAGGAAGGAGGTGGAGGTTTGGTGGAACTCACACTTTTCTGCTTTGGTGTATAATTGATGCTGGATAAGTCTTTGCAGAACAGCTCGGACGTGCTGGATGTGCTTCTCCAATGACCTGGAGTATATGAGGATGTCATCGATATACACAATGACCCAGCGATTCAGCATGTCTCTGAACACGTCGTTGATGTAAGACTGGAACACTGACGGACTATTGGAAAGCCTGAACGGCATGACAAGGGTCTCGTAGTGGCCGATGGTCGTGGAGAAAGCAGTCTTCCACTCGTCCCCCTCCTTTATACAAATGAGGTTATATGCACAGCGGAGGTCCAGCTTGGTAAAATACTCGGCCTGTCGTAACTGTTCGAGAGGAGCGGGTACCAGAGGCAGGGGGTAACGGAACTTGACGGTGATGTCATTCAAATCTCGGTAATCAATACAGGGTCGTAGTCCTCCGTCCTTCTTCTTCACAAAGAAGAAGCCTGATGAGGCGGGTGACGTGGATGGTCGAATTAACCCCTTGGCTAACTCCTCTTCAATGTACTGCAGTATCTGTCCCTCCTTCCATGAGATATGTGGATTATGGGTTCGGAACCACGGCAGACCAAGGATGATGGTGTTGTTGGGTGAATGAATGACATAAAATTGTATGCGTTCATGGTAAAGAATTCCGATCTGTAGTCCGAGTTCATCGGTGATGTGTGCCACCCTTCCTCCTCCAATCGGTTTTCCATCTAACGCCTCCACTGTTAATGGAAAATGGCAGTCTGTTAGGGGAATATTGTGTTCTTTAATGAAAGTGTCAGACATGAAATTCCCAGCCGCACCAGAGTCCAGAAGGGCTTGTGTGGAAACAATTTGTTTGTTAACAATGATTTGAATGGGAATCTTGAGGCAGGTGGGTGAGTAATCAGATAGAATGGAGGAACTCACCGCTTTGGAGCTGGTAGGCGTGGGTCGAACCGGGCAGTTAATTTTGAAGTGACCAGCCTGACCACAGTACAAACAAAGGTGCATTTGACGTCTCCTCTCTCTCTCTCCTCTGGTTGGAGCAGAGTGTAGCCCAGCTGCATGGGTTCGGGGTTTGAACTGGTAGAACTGGCGACGCGTGTGGGGCGTCGTGAGCGGAGGAGATTGTCAATGTGAATGGAAAGTTCAATAAATGAGTTCAATGAGCTACCTTCATCCCGGCAGGCGAGCTCCGCTTGCAACTCCATGGTCAGGCCTCGACGAAACAGTAATTTCAATGTGTCTTCCACCCAGTTGGTTTGGGCTGCCAGAGTGCAAAACTGTAAAGCATACTCAGTCGCCGTTGTTTTGCCCTGAGTGAGAGAGAGCAGCTGATCGCCTGGACTTTGGCCCCCCGCGGGATGTTCAAACACCTCTCTGAATCGTTGTAGGAACTCAGCGAAGGTAGGGAATGCTGAGCTATCATCTCTCCAGACAGCAGTGGCCCAGACCAGCGCTTTGCCGGTAAGCAGAGAGCACACGAAGGATATGCGACTGGTTTATGTGGGATACAGAGAGTGTTGTTGATTAACATATAGTGAACACTGGAGAAGGAAACCCTTACACTTCGTTGGGGTGCCATCGAACTTCTCTGGCAGAGCCAGACGGGGGTTCACCGCTGGAGGAGCGGGAAAGGCTGGCGTGGCGGGTGCAGCGAGTGGCGGCGTGACGACCTCGGCGGGATTGAGGCGTAGGCCTTGTAGCGTCTTTACCAGTTCCTCTGTTAACGATGTCAAGCAGCTCAGTTGATGGTGATGCATCGCTAACTGATTGGCTTGAGCGGATAACTCGGTGGAAATCTGTGACCAAGCTGCTGGATCGCTGGATGGCGAAGTCTTCTGTAATGAAGGGTCAACAGGAAGTGGATCCATTTGCAGCTTTATTCACGATAGCAGAGACACAGACAAGGACAGAGCAATACCGTAAACAGGGACAGGAAGGGGTCGAGGCTGGCAGCAAGAATCAGAGACGGGTCACAGGCAAGGATCAAGACAGGCGGCAAACAATCACAGTCCAGAGTACGGGCAAAGTTCAGGGCAGGCGGCAGAGATTCACAGATAACAAACAGTCCAGGTAATAACAAGATATCAGTCCACAGAATAACGCTCAGAAATGACCACCGTAGCAAATCAAGACTTCGCGAAGATGTGGTGTGTGTGCGTGTCTTAAATAGTGTGTGCGTGATGTAGTGCAGGTGAGAGTGCAATCAGTCCCAGGAAAAAAAGATGGATGACTGTAAAAAAAGATGGATGACGTGACGCCGCTTCCTTTTTTTTTTTTTTTTATTAAATGCTTAAAAGAAAAGGAAAAAAAGAAAAGAAAAAAAACAGTAACAATAATTGTCATCATTGTCATATAACAATAAAACAATATGCCAGTCTTTCAGTCCAGATTAAGTGGCAAGTCCTTAAACACAGCCACTGTTCTCAAAGCCTTCAGGTTTTTAGAAAATTCAGTAGAGTCAAAATACATTTTCATCTCATGTTTAAATCTTAAAAAAAGAGGTTTGCACTTTGAAAATTTACATGAATATGATATGGCTAACAGAAAAATAAGGTTTATAAAATAAATATTATTTTTATTTTCACATTCATAAAAGCCAAAAATTACATTTCTGTATGTAAATTTAAAATTTGGATTGCGATGCCGCTTCCTTGCATTGTAATGAAAAATGTAAAATGTACGACGATGGGTGTTGACATGTTACGCAAAAACGTCAGTTTGGAGCCTGGGCATGCACAGAAGAAATCGTCAGTGGAGCCCGGAGTCGGAGTCGCAGTATCAAACTTCCGCCCAGACGACTGCGTCATCATTGATGTATTTTAAATAGGCTATATAAATTATACACAATTTAAAATTCTACCTATAAAATAATAGGCTATTTTGTTTCTAGAGCAAAAATATTTTTGAAACAGCAAATTCAGTAGATAAACTCAATATAATATGCCACTAGAAACAACTCTAAAATGTCAGAAACGGTCCTGCCATTTTAAATAAAGTTAAACTAATGTTACAGGAGATCAATTGCTAGACAGTGCTCTACAGTGCTCTACTCTAATTAATTAGAGTATGCTATCATTAGTTTTGTCCTGCTAGTTATTATTTTATACCCATAAAAATAATTAGTTACTGCCAGATAACGATCACCTGCTTTTTCCCGTCATGGCTAACGTTAGGCGTAATAACATTTAATAACATTTATTAATTAGCTTATAACGCCCACATTTAACGTTACTGAAAAAAGTTCAGTGATCCGTCAGATCCTGTAGGTCGGTTAATACAGTTACTGAACAACTCGTTTTGTTGGTGTGAAATAACACAGACATCGAAAATTAATAGTTAGTTATATATATTTTGTAAGTTTATTTTTAATTTTTTTTTTTTTTTAAAGATATTGTATGGCTTCAGAAGACTTACAACCACAACTCATAACACATGATTTGTGGACTCATATGATAATTTTTAGGATCTTTTCTTGGACATTTTTGGAGCTAAAAATATTTATCCATTTTTACATAAATTGATGCATTAAATTGAATTCTGCTTTTGTTTCATGAAATTGAATGGTGACTGCATTATGCCTGAGATCTGCTTTTGGTTTCCTCATACAGAGAGTCAAACAGGTTTGGAATGTCACAAGGCTGAGGAAATTATTTTAATTTTACAACTATTACTTCAATAATGTTACTAACAGTAAATTGTGTACTTTGCAGGGATCTTGGCCTAGTAAAAGGTTTAAACAAGAATAAAAATCCTCCAGTAGACCTGAAAATCATTGAAGTGCCTGGACCATCCACCAGAAAAAAAGGAAAAAGAAGCCTAGCAGAAAACAAAGCTGCTGTACCTTTTTACTTTTCTGACTCATTAATTACCTCAAATGTCCCTTGTGAAGATATTATGATTGATTGGATTTTATGTTGCAGCGAAAAGGTGCAGTCACATTTGTGACATTTCTGTGAAATCACACAGGCAAAAAGGTCCATTGACCATTATCAGCAATGTAGTGACATATTATATGAAGCAGCTCACCAGGCCCGTCGCCAAGGGGGGGCATTAGGGGGCAGTGCCCCCCAGATGACACAACGTGCCCCCCTAATCTCATGGTCGTTCAGCAAATTTACGATTTGAGAGCAAAAAACTGTGGATTTCACCATTCATGTATTCCATAACGAAATGTCTTCAGCAGCATTTATCTCACAGGCACACTCTCTCTACAACTGTATCTTTAAATAACACATTATCCAAGATCGCGATGAACTAAAATGAGTGAGATTTAGGGAGCGCCCTTTGTGCGCTTTCTGCCAAATTCCACGTACGTAATCTGTTAAAATTAACAGTGGTTTGTGAACGTAGACAAATAATTTATCAGCAGTGTTTATGTTGGGATATGTAGGTTGTGCAGTGGCCAGTAGTCTGACTTAAAACTATTTCAAAGAATCTATTTAAATGTGTTTTAAATGGGAATCACATCTCTTTACCCTAGAGTTAGTTCACCCTCTGCCTATGATCAGAAAATTCATAGTTAAAGCATTATTACACAAAACGGAAATTGAAACATAATTTGGCTATATTTATAAATTACTATCACTTGAGACCTGTCACCTTCAACTATTTTAATGGTGAGTAGCCTAGCCTACACTCAAAGTCTTTGTTGCACATCAATATGCTACAAATGCAGGACGTTTTTTGTGTGTGGTGTAAATATAACTTATTCTGAAGCAATATCTCATCACTGTTCTATCAACTTTAACATTTAAATCTGCATTTTTGTGATATTTACCCCGAAGGCTATTTTTTTTAACCTTTATAAAAGGTATTTCCCCCCTAACCTTATTAAATGTATGCTGCATCTTTTATTTATTTTTTTATTTTTTATTTGATCAATAAACTCAATTAGAATAATTTGACACACAGGGCTATTATAAATCAAATCAAATCATTGACGCTTACAAATGACAGCTGCTTTAAATAAGAGATTGTTTTAAATATTTTTTGAAAATACAAATAAGAAATATTGGGGAGAAAACATTAAAACTAAAACGGCAGAAGTGGTGGTGGCATTTGACCGCCTTAATGATTGAGTCATTGAGTCATTCATTCAAAAGATTCGTTCAAACGGCTAAATCATTCAAAAGGCCGATTCATTCAAGAATGAGGCAATTGTTTATGAATGGGTCATTGAATCATTGATTCAACTGATTCGTTCAAAATGCTGAATCATTCAGTAAAGAAAGACGGCTGAGTGTTGCTGTGAGGTACGTGCGCAATGGTTCTGCTGTGGTCTTTGTTTGGAACTGTTTTCGCTGCTGAAATAGAACAAAAACACACAATATTGTGTCTTATGTAAGTGACTTAATATTAACTACTTGTTTATTGAACTGTTGTGAAATCAGTGTCGCATTTTCAATCGTGATGGTAACGTAATCGGGAGGACAGCACTCTTGGTCGTGTGATGTTGCTTAACTGTATCATGATAAAAAAAAAACTCCACATTTTGATTTTTTACATGTTAACTGAAATTCTTTGTGTGTGCTGTTCTCATTTGTTTCCATTTCTGCTTGAGATGAGCTGCACAAGCCTCAACAGCACAAGCCCTACATTATTTTTATGACTATCTTGAGTTTTGGTGTTAATATAGTCTATTTCATTAATAATAAATACTGGATATTATTGTTTTGGTTAGTCTGTTTCTTGGATCATAAAAACGTGTGATTTATGAATTATTAGTTAATGATTAACAAATCATTTACCAAACATGAATATACATTCATAAATGATTAATAAGTGATATACTAAAATTTTATGAATGTTTTATTAATTCAGTTATGAGACACTTATTGTCACGAATGTGGCTCTCGCGCCTCCTCCTCCGCACCACCGGAGGGAGCCGTCACCTGAATATTGACTGGTTTACATTCGGACTACGTTTCCCATAGGCCCTCATTCCTGGGACTGATTGCGCACACACCTGCACCTCATTACACTCACACTATTTAAGACACACACACACACACACACACCCTTTGCGAAGTCTTGATTTGCCCCGGTGATCACTACTGAGCGTTTTCTTGTGGATTGTATTTCTGTTGCCGTTGGACTGTTTATTGGACTGTGTTTGTTTGCCGCCTGCCTCGACCATTGCCTGTCCCTGTTTATGCCTCTGCCTTTGCCCCTGTCTACTTTGGTAATTATCTTAATAAAGCTGCAAATGGATCCTCATTCTGTCGACCCGTCATTACAGAAGACTTCGCCAAACAGTGATCCAGCAGCGATCATGCAAATCTCCACCGAGCTGTCTGCCCAAGCCAACCAGCTCGCGGTTCATCAACACCAATTGAATCGATTGACTTCCCTTACCGAGGAGCTGGTGAAAACTCTGCAGGGCCTTCGATTCAACGCCACCGAGGTTGCCACGCCACCGCCTGCGGCCTCTGTCAGTCAAGCCTTCACTGCCGCTCCCGCCGTGAATCCACGCCTCGCACTCCCGGAGAAGTTTGACGGCAACCCCGCTAAATGTAAGGGATTTCTTCTCCAATGTTCTCTCTTTGTCAACCAGCAGCCATCTCTCTATCCCACTGAATCCAGTCGGATCTCCTTCGTATGCTCCCTGTTGACTGGTCAAGCGCTGGATTGGGCCACGGCGGTATGGCGAGAGGATGGTTCCGTGTTTCCCACCTTCTCGGCCTTCCTGCGAAGCTTCAAGGAAGTATTCGAACATCCAGAGGGAGGCAAGAGCGCTGGGGATCTACTGCTGTCGCTGAGTCAAGGTAAAACCACGGCGGCGGATTATGCTTTAAATTTCCGAACCCTCGCCGCACAGACAAACTGGGTCGAGGACACGTTGAAACTGCTGTTTCGAAAGGGGCTGTCCCTGGAACTGCAAGCCGAGCTTGCATGCCGCGACGAGGGAAGATCGCTTAACGAATTCATCGACCTAGCTATACACATTGACAATCTTCTCCGCTCACGACGCCCCGTTCAGCTGTCCGCTCTGACCACGCCTCCCTCGGAACCCATGCCGCTCGGATACACTCCGCTTCACCCAGAGGAACGCGAGAGGAGACGACAACTTCATCTGTGCCTCTACTGCGGCCAAGCTGGTCATATCAAGATCAACTGCCCCATTCGACCCACTCGGTCTAACCCAAAAGCGGTGAGTTCTCCACCTCCCACCGCTTATTCCTCTAACTGCCTCAAAATTCCCATACAAGTAACTCTGAATGATCTACGCATAACCACGCACGCTCTTTTAGACTCTGGTGCAGCGGGCAACTTCATGTCTGATACATTCATCAATGAACACAACATCACATTAACAGACATTAACTCTCCATTGACAGTGGAGGCGTTAGATGGGAGACCCGTCGGTGGTGGAAGAGTGGCGCACATCACTGTCGAACTGACCCTACAGGTGGGAGCCCTTCATCATGAGCTCATCCAATTCTACGTCATCCACTCACCCAGCAACCCAGTCATCCTTGGTCTCCCGTGGCTCAGAACCCACAACCCGCTAATTTCCTGGAAGGAGGGCCAGATCGTTCAGTGGGACGCCGCTTGTCACAATCGCTGTTTGAAACGGATCACTCCCATACCTGTGCAGACCGTCTCTGTTCACGAGTCCGACACCACTGAGCCCGACATACCCGCTGAGTATGCTGATCTAGCAGTCGCATTTAGCAAAAGCAAATCCACCGAACTACCACCTCACCGCTCCAGCGACTGCGCCATAGACCTCCTACCTGGTACGACACCTCCCAAGGGTAGAATATTCCCCCTGTCACAGCCTGAATCAGCCGCCATGAAAACATTCATCGAGGAAGAGCTGGCCAAAGGATTTATTCGACCTTCTACCTCCCCGGCGGTATCCGGCTTCTTCTTTGTTAAAAAAAAGGACGGCAGTCTTCGGCCCTGCATCGACTATCGTGGTCTGAATGATATCACTGTGAAGTTCCGCTATCCTCTACCATTAGTCCCCGCAGCCCTGGAGCAGTTGAGACAGGCCAGGTACTTTACAAAGCTGGATCTCCGGTGTGCGTACAATCTGATTCGCATCCGAGAGGGGGACGAATGGAAGACGGCTTTCTCCACCACCACCGGCCACTATGAGACCCTCGTTATGCCCTTCGGGCTGGCCAACAGTCCCTCCGTCTTTCAGTCTTTCATCAATGACGTCTTCCGGGACATGCTCAATCGTTGGGTCATTGTCTACATTGACGACATACTCATCTACTCCAAGACCCTCGAGGAACACGTCCAACATGTCCGGTCCGTACTGCAGCGGCTCATTCAACACAAACTGTATGCCAAAGCCGAAAAATGTGAATTCCACCGCACCTCCACCTCATTCCTGGGTTACGTCGTCAGTCAAGAGGGAGTGGCGATGGATGACAACAAGGTGAGGGCGGTACTTGAGTGGCCTCAACCATGCACGTTAAAGGAACTACAGCGGTTTCTGGGGTTCGCCAACTTCTACAGGCGGTTCATACGGAACTTCAGTGGCATCGCTGCTCCGTTAACCTCCATGACCAAACGACAGTCCACACGCCTCTCCTGGTCCCACGAGGCGGTGCACGCCTTTCAAGAACTAAAGGAACGATTCACCACAGCACCCATTCTCCGCCACCCAAACCCAGAACTCCCCTTCATAGTCGAGGTCGACGCCTCCAACACAGGCATTGGGGCCATACTCTCACAGCGCCAAGGTAATCCCGCAAAGATGTTCCCTTGTGCATTCTACTCCAGGAAATTGTCAGCGGCAGAGCGCAATTACGATGTAGGCAATCGGGAGCTCTTGGCTATGAAGGCGGCGTTGGAGGAGTGGCGCCACTGGCTGGAGGGAGCACAACACCCGTTCACCATACTAACCGACCACAAGAACCTGGAATATCTCCGGTCTGCCAAACGTCTGAATCCCCGACAGGCCAGGTGGGCCATGTTCTTCACCCGGTTTCAATTCACAGTAACCTACAGACCCGGGTCAAAGAACGTCAAGGCAGACGCCCTATCTCGTCAGACAGAGGAGAGGGAACGGTCAGAGAACGAAGAAAACATAATCCCAGTCAAACTGCTGCTCGCTCCGGTTCAGTGGGATGTCATGACCGAAATCACCCACGCAAATGAACTAACAGCACCACCACCAAACTGCCCACCGGATCGCACCTTCGTACCTGCACACCTCCGCGACAAATTGTTACACCAAGTTCATGATTTCCCCAGCTCTGGCCACCCTGGTATCACAGCCACACTACACCTACTACAGAACCGGTTTTGGTGGGACACCATGGTACTAGACACCACCCAATTCATCAACCAGTGCTCAGCCTGTCAAACTTCTAAAGCATCCCACCAAGCCCCAGCGGGTCTGTTGCAACCGCTGCCCATTCCCCAACGTCCATGGTCCCATATTGCCGTGGACTTTGTCACTGACCTCCCTGAGTCCCGTGGTCACACCACCATCCTCACTGTAGTTGACCGGTTCTCCAAAGCATGCCGTCTCATACCACTCCCCAAGCTACCCACCGCATTTGAAACCGCCGAAATCTTATGCAACTACGTGTTTCGATTCTATGGTCTTCCAGAGGACATTGTGTCTGACAGGGGCCCACAGTTTACATCCCGGGTATGGACAGCTTTCTTCAAGCACTTAAACGTCAATATCAGCCTCACCTCCGGGTACCACCCCGAGTCCAATGGACAAACTGAACGCCTGAACCAAGAACTCACCAGGTTCCTGCGCACGTACTGTCACCAGAACCAGTCAGAGTGGAGCCGCTATCTGCTGTGGGCCGAATATGCCCAGAACTCGCTTCAAAAACCTGCCACTGGCATCACGCCCTTCCAATGCGTCCTGGGTTTCCAACCTCCACTCTTCCCCTGGTCCGGGGAACCATCCAACCTGCCCGCAGTAACCGAGTGGATGCAACGCAGCGAGGAGACCTGGGACCTGGCCCACCATCACCTCCAACGAGCCGTAAGACGACAGGAGCTACAGGCCAATCGACATCGTCGTCCCAATCCCGAATACACCGTGGGGCAGTGGGTCTGGCTGTCAACCAGGGACCTGCGTCTAAGACTTCCATGCAGAAAGCTCAGTCCCAGGTTTGTAGGGCCTTTTCAAATTACCAAGCAAATTACTCCTGTGTCATTTCGTTTGAATCTACCTGCTAATTACCGTGTTTCTCCCACTTTCCATGTGTCGTTGCTGAAACCCTCTGGTGGTCCGAGAGGAGAGGCGGAGGGAGCCGAGGCCCGCAACCCCCCACCCTTGACGATCGAAGGCGAGGAGGCCTATCAGGTTCGAGAACTGCCCGCTTCCTCGCGTCTGGAGCCGCTCGCGGGGGGGGGGGCTCTGTCACGAATGTGGCTCTTGCGCCGCCTCCTCCGCACCACCGGAGGGAGCCGTTACCTGAATATTGACTGGTTTACATTCGGACTACGTTTCCCATAGGCCCTCATTCCTGGGACTGATTGCGCACACACCTGCACCTCATTACACTCACACTATTTAAGACACACACACACACACACCCTTTGCGAAGTCTTGATTTGCCCCGGTGATCACTACTGAGCGTTTTCTTGTGGATTGTATTTCTGTTGCCGTTGGACTGTTTATTGGACTGTGTTTGTTTGCCGCCTGCCCTGATCCTTGCCTGTTATTTGGACTGTGTTTGTTAGCCGCCTGCCCTGACCATTGCCTGTGACTTTACTCTGTTTGTCTGCCGCCTGCCTCGACCATTGCCTGTCCCTGTTTATGCCTCTGCCTTTGCCCCTGTCTACTTTGGTAATTATCTTAATAAAGCTGCAAATGGATCCTCATTCTGTCGACCCGTCATTACACTTATAAGTTATTAGTTAATGATGAACAAATCATTTACAAAACATGACAATATATGTTCATAAATGATTAATAAGTGGTATGTTAACAATTTACAAATGTGTTGGTGTTGTGTTATCTTAAAAAAGTTTAAATCAAAGAAATAAATCAAACAGATCATTAGTAAATGGTTTATAAGTTATTTGATACATTATTTATCACTTATAAATAATTGAAGTATTTATAACAAAATTGTTTTAGTATCATTATCTAAATAATTGTTAATCATGAACAAATGACAAACCATTGTAAATGATCAGTATATGATTTATTTATGAAGTTGTAAGCTGGACTGTGTTCAAAAGCACAAACAAGTATGCTAAAGCACTGTTTTTAAGAAGAGTAATTTTTTTTTTTTTTTTTTTTGGATAAACATTTAAACAAAAGTGGATAAACATTTATAAATGTCTTACAGTCAGGTGATTCCAGTGGGTTATGTTAAATGTTTTCTCTCATCAGCACAGGCTTGTGAACAGAGTTAAACACTTCATGTGTGTCAGAGAAGACAGAGTCTGGAGGAAGAGTGGAGAGGCACAGAATCCATGTTGCTTGAAGTCCAGTGTGAAGTTTCCACAGTCAGTGATGATTTGGGCTGCCATGTCATCTGCTGATCCACTGTGTTTTCTGAAGTCCACAGTCAATGCAGCCATCTACCAGGAAATTTTAGAGCACTTCATGCTGCCATCTGCTGACAAGCTTTATGGAGATGCTGATTTAATTTTCCAGCAGGATTTGGCACCTGCCCACACTGCCAAAGGTACCAAAAGCTGGTTCAGTGACCATGGTGTTACTGTGCTTGATTGGCCAGCAAACCCACCTGACCTGAACCCCATAGAGAATCTATGGGGTATTGTCAAGAGGAAGAAGAGAGACACCAGACCCAACAATGCAGATGACCTGAAGGCCGCTATCAAAGCAACCTGGGCTTCAATTACACCTGAGCAGTGCCACAGGCTGATCGCCTCCATGCCAAGCCGCATTGATGCTGTAATTCATGCAAAAGGAGGCCCAACCAAGGATTGAGTGCATAGAAATGAACATACTTTTTAGAAGCCTGACATTTCTGTTTAAAATAACCTTTTTTTAATTGATCTTATGAAGTATTCTAATTTATTGAGATAGTGAATTGGTGGGTTTTTGTTAAATGTGAAATCATCACAATTAAAAGAACCAAAGACTTAAAGTACTTCAGTCTGTGTGCATTAAATTTATTTAAAGGGATAGTTCACCCAAAAATGAAAAGTTGATGTTTATCTGCTTACCCCCAAGGCATCCAAGATGTAGGTGACTTTGTTTCTTCAGTAGAACACAAATGATGATTTTTAACTCCAACCATTGTGGTCTGTCAGTCATATAATGCATGGCAATGGGAACTTTGTCTATAAGAGTAAAAAAAACAAAAAAAAAACATGCACAGACAAATCCAAAATTAAACCCTGCGGCTCGTGACGACACATTGATGTCCTAAGACACGAAACGATCGGTTTGTGCGAGAAACTGAACAGTATTTATATCATTTTTTACCTCTAAAACACCACTTTGTCTAACTGTCTTGAGCATCCGGTGTGTGAGGTCTGAATGCGCTCTGACAACGGAAGTGATCTTTCGCACTCATTGAAGTGTAAGATCACTTCTGTCGTCAGAGCATGTTTTCAGACCTCACACACTGGATGCTCAAGGCAGTTGGACATAGTGGTGTATTAGAGGTAAAAAATGATATAAATACTGTTCGGTTTCTCGCACAACCCAATTGTTTCGTGTCTTAGGACATCAATGTGTCGTCACGAACCGCAGGGTTTAATTTGGATTTATTTGTGCATGTTTTTTTTTTATTCTTATAGATGAAGTTCTCATTGCCATGCATTATACGAATAATTTGAGTCAAATTTCACAATTTGAGTTGACTTACTGAAATAAATTAACTTTTCCACGACATTCTAATTTATTGAGATGCACCTGTATGTCATCTGTTTGAAGCAGTATGGAAAAAGAGAGTTTTCAAAAAGAATGATTCAAATTCAACAACAAGCAGGCCCTTATAAACACTGCATGTGGTATCAAAGAGGGGCCAAAAAGATGCACAAGATATTTGGCGTTCACATAAAGGACAGATTATTGCACCAACTGTACTTTTAAATATTCTTATTCCTGATGTGCATGGTGTTTACCATTGCACAAGGGGGGAAGTGATAAGAAAAATTAAACATATATGCAACGGTAGACAATGTTCTGTCCACATGTCAAGTTTGTGCCAAAAATAATATAAGGAAAGGAACAAGCAGGGACAGTAGTCAAATTTTTATCACATTTTTAATGAGAGAAGTAATATCTAGATTTGGAATACCACCAGAAATAAGTTCAGATAATGGTTCTGCATTTATTCAAAAAACTATTAAACAAGTACTACAGCACTTAAGAATAAAACAAAGATTAGGCTGCATTTATATGCCACAATTGCAAAGGATTGTACCCTCAAGGCCAAGCTTAACAAAATATGTGAAAGTACTAAACTCAACTGGGTTGATGCTTTGCCACAGGCACTAATGAGCTATCGCATGCAAACTAATAGAAGTACACATCTAACACCATATGAAATGCTTACGGGTCAACCTATGCCTGTGCCATATTGCAGAGGTCCCTATAAAGGACTTCTTTAAGAACACATACAAATGGAATTAAGATCTTACATGAAGAAACTAACTGCATTACATAAAGCTAAATATTCACAGGAAACAAGAAAGCAGCCTAAGTAAAGAGACAAAGACCTCTTGTCCAGTTGTTCCAGGTGACCAAGTATATCTGAGAGTCTTTAAAAGAAAGTGGAATGAAGGTGAGAGGGACCTTAAACAGTTGTTACAGCAACTTCAACAGCAGTCCAAGTGGAAGAAAATACTACCTGGTATCTAAATTACTGCACAAGAGTTCCCAAAGAAAGGAATAAAAGAAAAGGGGAAAGGCGTGAAACAGGTGATACAGGAGAAGACAAAGAAGAAAGACTGGAGACACAGAATGAAAGGATGAAGAATGCTGAAAGCTCAGCAAGATGTGCAGGGAGCTGGGCAAAGCAGAGAAAACCAACAAAATAAGTGTCCACTAATGCATCTGACAATCATCATATGCTTATTGCATCTCACATGACAAGCTCAAGCTATGAGTATCAACACCACTCTGAGTTCCCAGATATTGACTTTTCAGCCCTCAATTAGACCAGTAACAACCCAATAATAACCCTAATAGAACAAGAATTGGTTAATGAGCAAAAAATATCAAAACAATGTAGATGAAAAAATTGAAGAAAATAGTAATGAAGATATTTTCTGGGAAATAGTGCAAAATAATGAATGGTATAGATGGGCAACATTTACAGCAAGAGAGCAAGGAATGGATAATTGTCTATGTTCTAAATTACCTTTAAATAAGGTAAAAGTAGTTCCAAATCCATATGACTAACAAAAATGTGCTGTATTAAATAAAATGTTATCAGGATTGAAACAATAGTTATATGGATTTCACAAAATAAAAAACAGAATGGATTAATTATATTTATTATAATCAGCAAAGATGTATCAATTACACTGATAATGCTTTATCTGTATTAGGAGAACAATTACATGAAACTAGTAAAATGACATGGCAACATGGACAAGCCCTTAATTGGCTATTAGCAGACAAAGGAGGTGTGCTGTGTTTGGAGATCAGTGTTGCACTTATACCAAATAGTACTGCACCAGGAAGAAAGTTTAGCGAAGCTATGATTAAAATAAAAAGTTTTAAGAGCAGAAGTTGTGGAAAATGCTGGAAGGGATGAAAAAGTGTGGGATTGATTAGATTTTGAATTTGGAGCATTGGGAGCATGTTTTGTTAAAATGGTAATATTTAGGAGTAGCAGTATCAATGGGGATTATTGTTTTGTATCTGAGTTGAAGAAGACGTCTCCTTTACTTTTAATAGTATAATGCAGGGTTTGTTGTTTGATATATTATACATAACTGTGACAACCACAGGCAAGGCTAAACAAATTACACACTCATGTTTATAACATGGGATTGTTTTGAAAGTAAAGGTTAGGAAGCCTAGTAATCTTTTACTGTCTTCGGAAAACATAAGTAAAGAATATCTAAAATAAAGAAAAATAAAATCTGGAGAGAGATGTTTGGTTCTATGGCTTCTCCAGAGGATGGTAACATAATTTAGCTATTTGTAATGGGACTGGGTGACTTAATTTATTCACAATGTAGCATGTCTAAGAATGCTGGATTTTTGGATTTTTTTTTTTTCCCCTCTGGGAAAACAATAGTAAAATTGGGGCTTAAGTAAGCCCCAGAGAGGGGAATGTGGAATATTTTATATAGTAAATTGAGCATAATATAGCATGTCTCTTTAAGAAATGATTTTTTCACATAAAGTAGAAACGACAACACTGTCAAATTGTACAAATTATGGATTTACCACAAAGTAACTGTCACTTTGTTGCAAATAAACTATTTAAACAAGCTATTTTATAGATATACTTTTTATTTGCATGTTTGTAATCTGGAATATTTTTTTTTTTATTATTATTTTTTAAAAAAGACTGTATTCTTCTATCTAGATATTTTGCCTGCCTCTTATGTATGTAAGTACAGATAAGTTCACAGATATTAATATGAGGAATGTTCAGTCTTTTTAAAGACTTTAGTTATATTTAAACTCTTCACTCATGTAGTCTGTAAGCTTAAGTTTTGATGATTGGAGAGTTTCTGAGGTGAAGAACAGAAATTTGTTCCAAACTGTGAATCAAAAACCTGAAAAACTCATTTAATTTGTTGAATTAAATGTATTTATCCAAACTCTCAATAGCTGCCTGTTTTGAGTATGTTCTCCATTCATCTGGGATCTTCCCTTTCCCCTCAAATGTTTTACTGTGGTGCTTTTCCAGATCTTTCTGGAATCTGCACACAAACCACTTCCAGTAGGGCAGTTCAGAGAGATCCGGGGTGATGCTCCAGTCTGCATAAACTCCTCCTGCTCTTCTGTATTCTCTCCAGAGGACTGTATTATCTGACCCAAAGGGTTTAAAATCTTGATCACTTGCTACAGCTGATGTGCAGATGTTAATAGACAAGTTTGTTGTTCCTATGTAAAACCACCCATTCAGTCCATTATTACGATGGAAAGGAACACTGTGATCTCCAGGATGGTTTTCTATGGTGTTGGTGCAGATGGCTTTACAGAACGGACACTGAATCCAACAGCACTGACAGAAGTGATCAACCAGAAGTTCACCTGGTCTGAAACTGAGGTCTAGATTTTCATCAAATGTTTTTGTGTTGAATCTACTGCTCATATCAGACATTATAGCAGTAAGTTCTTGTCTTATCACATCTTCTAGGAGGTTGAAATCATGAAAATCATCATGTTTCACTCCACTGAGGTCTTTTTCAGAGAAGATCAGCTCATCTGAGAGCTGCTGTGTGAAACTCTTCAACCATAAACCAACATCTCCTCTGTTCACTTGAACATGTTCAGTAGATTCATGTGCTGCTTTCATGATCTTCTGCTGCAGGAGTTTAATGTTCTCCTTCATCTTGTGTAAAACACTGACACTGAACTTATCAGTGATGTATCGACTGACTTCATCTCTGATGAAACTCTTGAAGTGATCTCTGGGATTCTGAATGTAGTTCATGAATTTGTTGAAGTCCTCCTCTTCTGCCAGTGTCTTCAGAATGTGTTTCTCCAGATTTGATCTGTTTCCATTCAGTGATTCACAGTTTGATTTCATTTCATCTGTCAAATCTCTGGCAGTCTTCTTGTAGACACTCTGCTCAATGGGCTCTTTAAGTTTCTGACAGATGATCTCACCAAAAATGGCATCTGATGTTGCTCCATGACAGTATTTCTGGAAAATACTGTAGTACTCTTCTCTCTTCTTCTCAACATATATTTCAGGATCATTGGCTTCCCTGAACAGTCTGTGTTGGTCAGTGATCATCTTGTTTGATCTCCTACAGATGGAAAAACTCAAATCCATAATGAATTCAATCTTAAACACATAATTCACTGGTCCTTCCTGGTGATCTATTACCCTTGCCTTGATGTAATCTGTGAGATGTTGAATGCAGCTGATGTTGTAGCCAGTCTTTGAAATATTGAATGATTGAATCATTCTGTCTGTCTGCTGAGCAACATCTGTGACTAATGATCTTATTTGGGATTCATCTGCTGGAGACAGAGTTCGATCATATCCAAATGTTTTTTTAACTGTTCTGCAAGCATCCTTTACAACCTCTTTAATCCCTTTTTTTGTGGACCTTTTGAAAACAACATAATCTGAATAACTCGGCACAGTAAAAATATTGTACACACTGCACTCCTTCCAGTGGTCTACAGAAATACTTTCATAGATGTCTCTGAGGATTTCTCTCACATCTCTCATTATGTCAGTGTCTTTGATTGGAGGAGTGTCTGTGATGATCTTCTTCACACTCTGCTCCCAAAACAAATCAAACTCTTTCTTCAGTGTTTGTTCATCATCCGCTTTGTTTTTGAGTTTTAAGGCAAGATCTTTGCTCTTTTCAAACAGAGCGTTTTCATGACGTGTCCTCTGAGCATCAGTCTTTTTCTTCAGGTCTTGTTCATGAAGAATCTCATTTAATTTCCTCTTTGTTTCGATTACAATGTTTCCCTGAAGGTCTTTAATTTTGTTTTCAAATGATGCTTTCCACTGAATCAGTATATCTTTATCTTTGTTTTTCTCAAAGAAATCTGATATTAATTTTTTCACTTCTTCACTTGTTTTCTTCAGTTCTTCTTGAAGATCAGTTTCCTCAATCTCATGAATTGCTTCATTTTCTATTTTGTTGTATAGTTTGTTCTCAGTTTCCATCATGGTACTGCGAAGCCTCCAGGACCACTTGCTATATTCAGTCTCCAGTTTCCTGTAGGCTGAAATCTCCAGGGAATTTCTGAAACTGAAGACAAATCTTTCCTTCAGTAAAGCCTCCCAGAGATCTTTAATACGATCTTTTAAGTCTACCAGTCTCATTTCATGTGATTTTGAGGCTTGAGACATAATAGTTTCCTTTAGTTCCAGAATATTCTCACAGTAATCTGGGTTTGGTGGTGCCATGGGTGGGCTGCCCTCCCAGAGCTGAGCAAAATACTTCACATCATTCTGAACATCAAATCTAATGACGTCACTGAAACATACTGCATCACAGTCCTCTTCTTCAGCAGCGAGTTTTGTCATCTCATCCAGTGTCTCCTGCAGTCGTCTCCTTCCCTCCTTAGTTTGTTTTCCAGCTGTGACGTCTGAGACGTTCTGATGCACAAACACACAGCTGGGATTCAGTCTGACCTTCTTCATCCTCATAAAGGCCTGAACAACAATCTGAAGAATGTCCTGCATCTCAGATGAGTTTTCTCCAAAGATGTTGATCAAGGTGAGATTTGCAAGACCAACAACAAATGTGGCCAATTCATTGTCATGTTGTCTTGTTGATTTTCCAGCCAGTTCTAGAGCACGAAGACCCTCAGTATCAACAACCAGAATATAGTCAAAGTTCATCTGTGTTTTCATCTCATCTGACACTTTGACCAGCTGCATGAAAGCTCCTCTGGTGCACCTGCCAGCACTGACGGCAAACTGGAGTCCAAACATGGCATTCAGCATGGTGGATTTCCCAGAGCTCTGAAGCCCTAAAACTGACAGCACAAAGACTCTCTGATCTCCCAGTTTCTGGATGAGTTCATCTAGAACAGCAGAGATCCAGACCACAGGAACATGAGCAGCATCTCCATCCATCAGCTCCAGTGGAAATCCAGAGATCATCATCTCTGCTGCAAGACTCGGGAGAGAAGAGAAGTGAACCTGCAGATTTTTCTTGTTCTTCTTCACAGATGAACATGATTCATAGATCTGACCGATCTCCCTTATGATGTGCTGCAGACCAAAATCTGAAGCTTGAAGTTCCTCGGATATTCTCTCAAGTTCAGTTTGTTTAGCTTTGAGTGTTTCAGATTTATCATGTTTCTCTTTGAGTTTTAAGACCGTTGACCATTTTTCATCATACTTGTTATGTAGATTGGAAAGGTCAACTGAAATATATTCATCTAGTAGGATTATGAGCCAGTTAGTAAAAAACATCTTCTCATGTTCATCATGTGAATCTATTTCTTCAATAAAGTACTTCATAAACTCACTGATTTCAGATTCATGCTGTTGTTGGCGAATTTCCTTTATTTCTTTTTGTTTTCTACTTATTTCCATTTCTATCTCTTCTGCTCGAGGTCGATGTAGTTCTTTGTTCTTTTGACTCCACTGATGCCACAGTTTCCCCTGATGAGGCAGAAATGATTCTTTGATTTCTGTCAGATCTTTCTTCTCCAGTAAACTCATCATCTGCTGTGCTGCTTCTCTTCCTCTCCTGCAGTCATTATCATCTTTCTCATCTACTCTGATGTCTGAGTGTTTGGACACATCTTCAAGTCTGAAAGTGTGAGATGATTCTTTGAGACAATTGTGAAGAGCTCTACTGAGCTCTTCATTTACTTCGGGCTGATTTTGACCTTTCAGACCTATTTTGAATTTCCCTTTCTTCATCTCAGTTACAGCAGATTCATCCTCAGTAAAAAGAAAAATGAATGGCTTTCTGTCCTTGTACAGGTTTCGAATTATTGCTGCACTTTTGTCATTCTTTTGAAGTTGTGGTAGCAGAACAACATTGACTGAGCTCATTTCAGTAAGGATCTGCAGCTGTTTCTCATGGTCTCCTGCATCACCATGTAGATTACAGAACGCAACACAGTCAGTGAATTTATCCGTGTCTTTCCCAGAGGGGCAGAACCAGGCAATCTCCACCACTCCATCCATCAGGACTCTGGTTCTGCTGCTGCCTGGGCAATTCCTGTGGAAGAATGTGTTGTGTTTCTCATTGATCAGACTGTTCATTAGCTGAGACTTGGATGAAGACACAGAGCCAAACCTGAAGAAAAACACCATTGGAGTTTCTGCCTTGTAGATCAGCTGGTTTTGACTGATGATTTCATTGTTGTTGTTTCTGATCTTCCAGCTCTTGTTGATTTGTCTGAATGTCCAGAGAGGAAACTCAATCTGTTGTGTGAATGGATCAGGAACAAGCAGAGGCAGAGCGTACTGACACTGGGACAGTTTAGTGACCATCAGCTGCTTCAGGAAACCATCGGCACAATGAAACATGGCCATCTGAACATCCATCAGGTGAATTCGCTCAGACTGACTTGATACTTTGCTTATATGAACATCATCAAAAATATCACTCTCATCTTCAGACAAATCACTGCTACTTCGTATTGTTTGATCCTGTTGATGGTTCACTTTAGTTTTAATGTATCTTGCCCTATAGTTATGTATCAGTAGTTTTTGTATGAAAGTCTGAACAAGCTCCTCTTCAGCACAAGACTCATGAGACTGTAATGAATGTTCAGTTATCTGAAGAACATCTGCAGCTCTTAGTTTGAGTTGTCTGACTTCAAGATGGAGTTTGTGAAATAGATGATTCATTTTTCAGTCTTTTGCTGTTGGTGTTGATCTGGATTGACTCTTGTTTTTTTTTCCCTGATGAAAAAGTGACATTTAATTTACTTGGGTTTTAAAGGACTAAATAATATTCAATTTAATTCACAATACACATTGTTTCAAAACAGCTTTGCACAAAATCATGTTACTGTTTGTAATGTCCTAATGTCAGTCCACATTTAACAGTTAAGAGTTGGGGATAAATTAATAAAATTAAATTAAAAATCAGGCTGAAATTCAGGGTGTTTTTTTTTTTTTAACTGTAACACACATGATATACAGTGTTAGAACACTTGCTCCCCTAATCATCACATCTGATGAATTCAGGTGAATTATTGGCAACTGTAAGCATTCTTAACTTCATATATCCATATAAAATAAGCTGTAGTTCAGATGATTATGGTGTTTTTTTTTTTTTTTTTTTTTAATACAAATATTAAATGTGTATGAATTTACACACTTTTACACACGTTTTATACTATTATTCTTTAGCAGGCAGCAGATATTGGGAATGCTGTTAATGGCTGTGAGACAAAGCTTGAATAGGTGTGAAAGATTGTGCAAATTAACCTGTGGAATTAAATATTTCAGTCCATGAAGCTGAGAACGCTTGTGAATATTCTGCTTTAATATCTGTTGTTGTTGTCAATTGTGTGAAGGATATGAAGTTCAACTAATCCACTTGGAAAGGCTTGTGAGTAGAACAGACAAAACTCTTTCCAGCTAGGAGAGATGGATACCTACAACAGAGAAGAAGGATTTTGAGAGCAGGGTAAAGCAATTAAAAGTCCAAAATAATAGACTTGTTTCAAGAAATAGCAGTTTATTACAGACCATGAACATTGAAAGAAGTGCTTAGTTTGCTTGTCCTAAACAACCAAACACAGCTCTCCCAACTAAATTTAGTGCACTGTAAAAAAAAAAAAATAATAATAATAATAATATTAATAAAAACTTTGAGTTATCTTTTTGCACTGACTCAGTTAAGTTGTATTTATAGAATATTAAGTATGATCAGCTTAACAAATGTAATGTTGTTTGAACTTATAAAGTTTAGTTGGATTAACTTTATGAAAGTAAGTTGAACTTACTTTAAGTTTTCAATAGAAACGTTCCCTGTAAAATATATATATTTTTAATCAGCTTAACTTTTTAAAGTAATAATTTCCACTGACTTATTTTTAATTACTTTGAATATTAAAGGGATAGTTCACCCAAAAATGAAAAGTTGATGTTTATCTGCTTACCCCCAGGGCATCCAAGATGTAGGTGACTTTGTTTCTTCAGTAGAACACAAATGATGATTTTTAACTCCAACCGTTGCAGTCTGTCAGTCGAATAATGGGTGTAAACGGTAACACCATCTATAAGAGTCAAAAAAACATGCACAGACAAATCCAAATTAAACCCTGCGGCTCGTGACGACACATTGATGTCCAAAGACACGAAACAATCGGTTTGTGCGAGAATTTTTTACCTCTAAAACACCACTATGTCCAACTGCCCTGCACATCTGGTTGGTGAGGTCAGAAAATGCGTTCTGATGACCGAAGTGATCTCTCGCGCTTATACTTCAATGAGTGCGAGAGATCACTTCTGTTGTCAGAGCACGATCATACCTCACTGACCGGATGTGCAATGCAGTTTGACATAGTGGTGTTTTAGAGGTAAAAAATGATATAAATACTGTTCGGTTTCTCGCATAAACCGATCGTTTCGTGTCTTAGGACATCAATGTGTCATCACGAGCCGCAGAGTTTAATTTGGATTTGTCTGTGCATGTTTTTTTGACATATATATATGGTGTTGACATGCATTATACGACTGACAGACAGCAACGGTTGGAGTTAAAAATCATCATTTGTGTTCTACTGAAGAAACAAAGTCACCTACGTCTTGGATGTCCTGGGGGTAAGCAGATAAACATCAAATTTTCATTTTTGGGTGAACTATCCCTTTAAGTATTTACAACTTGACAAATTTAGGTAATTGAGCTTATAAAATTTAGTTGTGTAATAAACCTTGTTGAAAGCCCAAACACGTCTGTCAAAGAAAATCTCATACAATGGCCACTTGTTTTAATCCCAGGGAAATCACTTTATATCACATATACAAAAATATAACTCATGGCACAGGCACGGTAGATATGGCAAAGGGGGAAAACAAACATGGAACAACCCGCTATTCACCACCTCACTTAATCTGCACACAGTGAATTTCACGCTCAATTCTTCAAATATTTGGCACTCAAACAGCACACTTACACAGCACACCGTGAACACACAGAAGGCGTGTTTCTCCATTCACTTAACCCCCAACTTCCCTCCCTTACCCGTTGCCCGTCATACAACAAACAATTCATAAATACATAAATTAATGAATGAGTTAAAAACACTTCCCTCTCCCAAGTCCGAGGACACCCATCTATAGGGGGTAAAGCAGAGCACGGGCAACTTGTGTGGTCCGCCGGGGAGCGTCCCTTCATGATAAAGAGGTGGCACTTAAGTCACAAGTCCAAAAAAAAAAAAAAAAAGCTAACTGAAAAAAATCAAGGATCCAAGGAGCACAACTAAAGGAAACACTAATCACCAAAATGGTGACTTCAAAAAAAATAAATAAATAAATAAAATAAAATAAATAAATAAATTATAAATAAATTATAAATAAATAAGTGAAGCTGGTAAAGCTAGGGTCTGTTCTTCATACCTCGCTTAATACATCTGAGATGATTTGACAGATGCTAGCTAGTGATAACTGATCTCTGGCTAATTTGGTTCTTCAAACAAATTTGTGGATTGGATTAAAATATCAGGATTAAGTTGTCTGAGATTACTAAGCATTCTCGTGTTCCTTGAAAAGGGCAGATGTATCGATACTCGAAACCACGATCAGCAATGCAGCAATTGTGTGTCAGCAAGACAGCAACATAATGAAATCATATATCATATAATTAGAAAAGACACAAAAAACTTGACAAATTTCTGGACCTTTATAATGAAACAGCCATGTGAATAAAATAATGTTATAAATGAATAAATGTTATAAATGTTATAACAGATAAATAAAATTCACTGTTTTTTTAATGTTTTTTTTTTTTTTTACATGATTCCCAATTATTAGATTCACAAGCATTTTGTACATTCATTACATTTTTACTTCAATGTTGTAATTCGCAATTCATTTAATTTTATCTTTGAAGCAGATTTGTTACGTGACAGCATTAATTCTGAGAAGGGTTACTTAGTTTAATTACTGGTAAATTTAAATGTTCATACTCTGTGTTGACACTACTTCAATAGTAGTGCAACAAATGCTGGCCGTATTGTATAAGTTTCTACTGTTATTTTATTGAGCTAGTTTCATTCATTTCGGAACATTATTCTAAAGCTTCTGCTTGTATTTTTTTTTTTTTTTTTTTTTTTTTGCAGGTGTTTTGTTTGAATCACAGCACTCACTGGAACGAAGTCAGATACAACAAGCACAAAGGCAAAACAAGTGGAAATGTCTCAGAGAAGAGGAACAGTACACCCTCACGTGTGCTCATCTCAGAAGGTTAATGGGCTTTGAGTGTGTATCCTGTATATTAAGTTGTCTTTTGATGGAATATTCTTAGTTTAAAGGGTTAGTTCACCCACAAATGAAAATTCTGTCATTAAATACTCACCTTCATGTCATTCCAAACTCGTAAGACTTTTGTTCATCTTCAGAAAATGATTGATGAAATTTTTGATGAAATCTGAGAGCTTTCTGTTCCTCCATTGACAGCTATGCAACTACCACTTTCAAGCCCCAGAAATGTAGTAAAGACATCATACAAGTAATCCAAGTGACTCCAGTGGTTTAACCTCAATTTTATGAAGGGATGTGAGTGATTTGTTTGTAAAAAAAACAAAAACAATTTGACGTGACAACATATGTTGTTGCGTGAATGCGCATGGGAGATTAAGTGGTAAATTAATGTTTCTTTTTTTGCGCAAATAAAGCACTCGCGTTGCTTCATAAAATTGAGGTTAGACCACCAGAGTCACATGGATTTCTTTAATGATGTATTTACTACATTTCTGGGGATTAACAAAGGTTTAATGGGTTTGGAACGACATGAGGGTGAGTAAATGATGACAGAATTTCCATTTTTGGGTGAACTAACCCTTTAATAGAAGACAAGCTCAAACAGCAATTTGTGGTATAATGTTGATTTATAGATTATTTTATTTTAATCCTTTTCTTAAAACACACCAAAAATTAGTTACAGTGAGTTCACAGTAAGTTTCAACAGCAGTCAAAGTGAATAATTTTGTTACCAAAAAAAAGTTGATTGACCTTAACCCCTTAACTGTCACCATCCCTCTAGCGGGATGCTTCCCAGCCAGCACAGCCATGTAGGCCCCACATGGGTTAGCCAGTGTCACGATCACTGTCTGTTCCTGTCAGTTCCTGGACTCCATTTCCCATAATCCTCCTTGCCAATCACATGCACACTCCACACCAATCACCAGCTGCCACATACAGCTTAGCACACTACCTGGACTATAAAGGACTCACACACACACCACCTCATGGCGAAGTCTTGATTTGCTGTTGTGATCATTACTGAGCGTTTTCTTGTGGACTGTTTCCTGGTTTCCGGTTGGATTGTTTATTCTTTGTGATTCTCTGCTGCCTGCCCTGATCTTTGCCTGTTTCCTGGACTGTGATTGTTTGCTGCCTGCCCTGATCCTTGCCTGTACCCTGATTCTGTTTGTCTGCCGCCTGCCTCGACCATTGCCTGTCCTTGTTTATGTTCCTGCCTTTGCCCCTGTCTACCCGTGTAAATACTGTTCTTAATAAAGCTTGCAAATGGATCCCCGCTCTGCCGACCCATCACTACAGCCAGATTTTATGATTAAAACCACACTGGATTTTTTCCAAAATCACAATAAAACAAAGTTAATAAGATATTGCTCATATTAAACTCAGTCATAAGATCAGTGAATTAAGCCACTATACAATGATTATATTCTTGTCATCAAGCATTCAGCAGCAACTGATTGCGTTTTTCTCTTGCTTTTCATGCCATAACAAACTCAGTTACAGGAGCCACAGAAACATTAAAAGTCAAGTCAAATGACCAACTAAAGAAAACACTGATCACAATGATGGTGACATAAGAAAATAAATAATAAAATAAACAACAACAACAAAAAAAAGTTAATTCTCAATAAGAGATTCTGCAGACGTATAACAGACATAACTTTAAAAATATTGAGATACATTGTTCTGCCAATATTGCGCACCCCTAATGTATACTACTATTAATTTTTATTTCTTCAGGTCTTAAATTCGACTTTAAAAAAAGTGCGGCAACCCTGTAAGAGGCAGAAAAAGTGAAAAGCACTCTAGAGACTTTTGCACAAGAATAGCACTTTTTGGTCTTTAATGGTGGTGCTGTTACTTTTTTTCTGTTAATTATTAAGAGTTTCACAAAACATTGTTTGGTCTTATAAGATAAATAAAAACATGCACTGAAAAGTTATGTAGATGGTTGATTATTTACGGAAGCCCTATACGGCCATGGATTATTATTTTTTTCTATCTTGTTTTGTCATGATCACGACTTATTTTCTCGTGATCTCGAGATAACAAAAGTTGTTTTGTCGTGATCATGACTTATTTTCTCGTGATCTCGAGATAACAAAAGTTGTTTTGTCGTGATCACGACTTAATTTTCTCATGACCTCGAGATAACAAAAGTTGTTTTCTCGTGATCACGACTTAATCTCTGCTGTAAATTACACAAATGTGCCAACAGGTGTCAGTATATTACCAAATTGAACTGATGATGTGCGGTAAATATCCACTTTACTGTATTAGTTCATATTGGCCCAGATTGTACTCTGTCTTCGTGATCGCTTTATTTTGTGCAGTATTGTGTGCGTTAAGTAATTAACTTAACTGTTAAATGCTTGAATATGATTATTTTGCTTGAAAGTGTATCTGTTATTGTTCTGACTAGTGCAGGACTCACCACAGTTTCACGACCGCATTAGTTCGGTGTGATGTCACTGTATAGTACTCTGTTTGCACCTTATTGTGTATCTTTAAGACGCCATTTTAATCATCGCAGTTTCAGTGTTTGTTTACCTCACTCACTCAATGTATATTGATAAGAAATATGGGTAACACTTTATAATAACTGCACACTATGAAGCATTAGTTAAGCATTAGTAAACAGTCAAATCATCATTTATAAAGCATTAATAGACATTAATAAGCAGTTTATAAATACACTTATAAATGCTTTGTTCTTGACTTATAAGCATATCTATAATGTGTTTAATAATTGTATTTTCACACTTTATTAATGATCAATTTATCATTTCTAAATTAAGTATTACATTATTTACAAATCAGTTATTTAGGAGTTGTCATTTAGGAAATGGAAGTAAATGATTAATAAACTATTTAAACATACATTTATACATTTTATTATTTAGACATAGTTACTTAGTAGACAATAGTTACTCAGTGTGTTAATAAATGCTTTATTAACACATATTCCTACTGTAATTCATGATTAATTCAGGTAGTTATAAAACATTTAGTAGTGGTCAGTTAACTATTGTTGTGAGCTCATCTAAAGTGAGGACTATTTATGCCTCGTAAAGCTTTACAAAGAAGATTTAAAGGAGATATCTTCTGCACTGCTGTTCTCTAATGTTTTAAAGTTAGTACTGAGGTATTTTTGACACTGTGAAATATTTTATTATTGTTTTATAAACAATATGTTGTTGTATTTTGGCACTTCTGTAATCCAGTGTTGGCACTGGTAAATTTTTGTTCAGCAATGTTTACACTTTACAGAAATGTATTTTTATATCAGATTGCATAGGCTTAGTTTCATTTTATTGCACAGTTATGTTTTCTGGAGGAGTACAAGGATTTTTACTTTCTGTAAAATTGCAGAGGTTTACTTTTAATTTTATATCAAGTTACCTCTCCTAAAGTTTCATTTTTCCCCCTTGAAATAAATATTTCTATGTTCTGTATCCTTTAAATCTCCTTTATAAAAGCTTTACGAGACATGAATAGTCATCACTTTAGATGAGCTCACAAAAATAGTTAACTGACAACTACTAAATGTTTTATAACTACCTGAATTAATCATGAATTACAGTAGGAATACATGCTAATAAAGCATTTATTAACACACTAAGTAACTATTATTATATGTCTAAATAATAAGATGTATAAATGTACATTTAAATAGTTTATTAATCATTTACTTACATTTTATAAATGATCTTATGCACCACTGACACCTGCTAAATAACTGGTTTGTAAATAATGTAATACATAATTTAGAAATGATAAATTGATTATTAATAAAGTATGAAAATACATTTATTAAACACATTATAGATATTCTTATAAATCAAGAACAAAGCATTTATAGCTGTATTTATAAACTGCTTACTAATGTCTATTAATGCTTTATAAATGGTTAATTAACTATTTACTAATGCTTAACGAATGATTCATAGTGTGAGTTATTCTAAAGTGTTACCCTGGAGTATTGCACCTCTTTTTAATGGAAGCTGGAGGAAATCAGTTTAATGATATCACAGCCTATCCTACATGATGAATAAAAATAACAAACACATTATGTAATATAATTTTATTTCAAACGAATGAGGAAAATAAAGTGGGTTTAATCTAATAATTTTTAGAATTATAGAATAATCTGACATCTTTCTGAAGGCACTCTGGCTGCGCTTGAGATGTTGAATGCTCTGTTGATCATTAAACATGTTAATTACACAAATAAAATGTTTAGCGTATATTTATTGAACAGTGATTGATTAGCCTATATGTATTTATTTATTTATTGTAAACTTTATTATTAAGTGAAGTGAACATTTTGCTGAAATATCCACAAGATATAAGAGCGCATGATTTATCCGTCGATCAGATGCGCGTGAAAGTTGTGTTCGTTACTATAGCAACAGTAGAATCCGGGTACAGTGTGTTTCAGAATCAATCATTGTAAAAAGAACTTTTATGTCGTGTTGACGAGAAAACAACTTTTGTTACCTCGAGATCACGAGAAAATTAAGTCATGATCACGAGAAAACAACTTTTGTTATCTCGAGATCACGAGAAAATTAAGTCGTGATCACGACAAAACAAGATAGAAAAAAATAATAATCCATGGCCATTTAGGGCTTCCGTAATTATTTGTCAAGGCAAGCATAATTTTTTCCTAGATTAAATATAGCTTTTAAAATACGCAAACTGGCAATATTAAAGTGGTTTAAAACATCTCCCCTTAAAAGCTATTGATCTCGACTATTTAAATGAAGTGTCGATTAAAGGAATATGACTTGGCCTGAAAAAAAAAATTCCGTCAGAAGAATTTTTTACACTTTAATCCATGTATTCTGTAAAACGTAACAGTCAGATTTACTAAACGAAACAAGTTATTTTCACTGAAATATTAATGAAAGTTAATTAAAAAAAAGTTATGCGAAGTCAATAACTGATAAGGAGAGTAAATATTAAACTTAAGTGTTTTATGTGTTTTTGCACAAGATGATATAGGAGAGATTAGGGCTGGACGATTAATCGAAAAGTAATCGAAACCGAAATTCAGAACCTCTAACCGACGTAATTTTCCCATGTCAGTTATTTCAGTTTTCTAATCCTGTTAATACTTCCCCCTTAAAAACATACTACTGCATGTTTAGCCACGTGACTCCACCCGTCCAGTCAGCGGTATGAGAGCAAAACGGAGGTGAATGCCGAGTCAACGCACAGAGATGGCTCGCGAGCCCCGAAGTGAGATTACTGTTACTTGCGTCTTCACTAAACTTTGTCAGTTGTATGTGTTTTAAGGTTTGCCAGTTTAAACATTAAAGTGATTTTAGACAATCAGATGTGTATTATCATATCGAGCAACTGTGCTCGCACAGCTGCATTGTGGCACGAACACAGTAGCTGCACAAAACGTGAAGATCAGGGGGATAGAGAGAAACGCAGAAAGTAGTTGTCAGCTCTATCCTGTGATTTATCACTAAAGTAGCTTAGAAACTCAAAAGTTATTATAGCATATATTTTTCTACTTTTGAAGTAACTATTTACAATCCACAGCTTCACAATTAATAGAGAGAAGGTATGACTAATTCACGGATGCAATCACTCTCATTACGTACTGGTACTGTGCTAATTGTGCAATTCAACTTCAAGATGGCGGCTTGTTTGTAGACGTGTGTTTGTTGCTCTGTCTTCTTATCCGTTTTCTAAAACAAATGGCTCCACAATTTTATAATTGTGTTATTTAAGGTCAAGTTTAGTGAATTTTATTGTTTTAAACATGAGACTATTTATACAATTATTTTATTTATACTGCGGCCTGTTACTGGGGACTTTCGTGACTGGTGTGCCGTTCGACAAGGAGGACTGCCATAGTTACAATGCCGAGAACAACTGTGAGGGAACGTTTTTTTGGACGGGTGTGACTTTGATTATGGAGGATTGCACCGGTGACAACGAGAAGAGCGATTGGGAGGTAGTGACGCTCGGGCTGTGGACACAGTGGCCGGGTCGGTTTACTGGGACGGCTTCAGGTTTGCTTAAGGACCAGGCGCATGGCACTCGGCTTCTCTGGAGAGATCTTGTATCTGAGCTGCAGGTCTCTTCTGAAGTGATTTTGCGAGGTCTATGCTGCCTGTGGTCACAGGAAAACGGGAGTCTTTCACCCTATGCATCGTCTGTTGTTCGGAAAGATTCTTCAGTGGGTGCAGAGAGGAAAACATGGCTAGTTTTCCTTTTGCTTTTATTATCAGGAAACGTCCACCCAAATCCAGGTCCTGAGGTAATCCAACTTCAAACACCCGACGAGTGTAAATCTGCAAAAGGATTAGGGTTCCTACATCTGAATGTGCGGAGTTTGGTCAATAAAATGGACTTTTTACGAATTTGGGTGGATATGACTGATGCAGATGTACTGGTTTTTATGGAGACATGGTTGAAAGCATCAGTTTTTAAAAAAGATATGATCAATATTGATGCTTATGAAGAAGACAAAATATATGATTTTTAGTCGCACTCATCTTAAGGATACAGATGTGACAATTTCAACTTTACATGGTACGCAAATTGAAAGAGTCAGTTCTTATAAATATTTAGGTATATGGTTAGATGAGAAATTAGCATTTAATATCCATATTGATAATTTTCTGAAGAAGCTTAAACCAAAATTGGGGTTCCTCTATCGTTTAAAAAATTGCTTTCCCTATAAGGCCTGAAAGAAGCTGGTTGAGAGTACTTTTTTATAAATAATTGATTATGGTGATCTTGTTTACATGCATGCAGCTTCATACAGTGTTAACATGCATTCTCGGCACTCTGCACTGCTTTCCAGATGTTGGCCCAGGTGATCTTACGTTGCTGAACATTTTCCCATTTTGTCCAAGCTCCTTGCTGTCCCATTCCTACCATCTTGCTAGCTCTTACTTTCTCTATGCCTGCAAGCATTTCCTCCTAAACATGATGTTTATGCTCTTTAACTCAAGCAATGTCAACTCTAGTTACTGGGAAGGAGCCAAAGCCTGCACATCCTTTTGCTTTGGGTCCCACCAGCGCCTTGTGCCTCAGCCACCTCCAGCGATTTTTCTGTGCTCCATTTATTGCCTGTTTGCACCTGTATGCCAGCTCCTGCCACCTTTTGATCCCTGGACTCTCTATACTGCCATGCTTCCTGTGTTCTTGACACCAAGAACTCTTCAGCACGGCTGCTGATCAGGAGTTGCAGGACATTGCTGGTGCCATACAAAGCAGCACTACTCAGACTGTGAGGTAGACCAAGACATATTCGCAGGTAACAGCTGACAGTTGTTATGGACACTTCGTACACCAGTAGGGGCCACAAGATCCGGGGCAGGATAGAATGCTGGTAAATACAGGCTATCCAGGAAGACCTGATCTGTCCACCTTACTAAGCCAAGACTCGGGCTCTTTGCTGTTTTTCTGGATAGAGGCAGAATCTTTGAGACTGCAGTAAAAGAGCTTGCCGAAGCTCTTGACTGACTGCTCAATAATGGATGTGGTGGCTCCATCCAGTGAAAATCAGAACTTGTCTACTACTTCCCCCATCTTGGCCACTAGCAAACCTTGATTTTGCTGGTTTAAAGAAAGGAGGTGGGTTGAGAACAATCTTAGATCTGCAAGTAATGAATCAGGCCTATACAGGATCTTGTTCCATTTGCTCATTGTTTTATTGTGTGGCTTTCGGTGATAGACCTGAAGGACGCATACTTTGATCTTGATCCTTCCTAATTACAGACGGTTCCTGTGGTTCACCTTTAAAGGACGGCCATATCTGCTCAAGGTCCTCCTTTTCCAGTTGTCCCTGTCTCCTGGTGTCTTCGCAAAAGTTGCAGAGGCTGCCCTTGCCCCATTAAGAGAAGTGGACATTTGCGTTTTCAACTACCTTGACAACTTTGTCAACTCTGGAGCATCAGTGAATGTTTGAACCTTTTTTAATAGTTGTGTTTGAGTCCCTCAGTTGTCCTCAGTGTGAAAAGTTGGATCTCAAAATCATACAGTCACTGCTGGAAAGGGTTCAAATATGCAAAAGATGCTGGAAAACTGAAGAATTTTTGGGACCTGGAGGATTTTTTTTGAAGAATATTGGGCAGTTTAACTGCTCAGGACAAACAAGAGACTCAAGCGAACAACCATCACAAAACAAAAAAACAGTCATAAACTTTTGAATGGGGTCATATTTATAAATTCAGCTATTTTTTTTTGTCTTGTGGACTTTATGTAAACATGTAAAATATGTAAAATATCTTATTCAGGACAGTACTAAATAAAAAATGACATGCATTTTGTATGATCCCTCTTATTTTGTTAAAATTATTCACATTTTCACAGATTCTGCAAGTGGTTCACAAACGTTCAAGCAGCACTGTATTCTATTCTATTAGTTTTTCTTTAAAAAAAAAAAAAAAAAAAACTTGCTATGTGTACTGTGCTAGACTAACTGAGACTTGTTACAGCACTTTTATACTGTTGCCCTGTGGGATTACAAATGTAAGAATCTGTTTAAGATCTGCTGATCCCTACATCCAGACATAACATCATATGAAATACTAAGGTGAAGTACACTGTATTTAACATTTTGAGGTAAAAAGGATGACTTTCTAAGAAAATCAAGTCAGGCAGCCCAAGTGTCTTTATACACTTCCTGACCATTTGGCATGACAAGCTCAAGACACAGTTCTGCTTTTGTCTCTATGATAATGTGAAGGCACGGGCGATACTGTCAGACTGATTGGGTTAGCACCTATGCATTTGAATGCTTTGATCTTCCTAAAAAAAGTTACCAAATTGTGCACAACTTAAAAAAAGAAACATCACATAATGTAAATAAGTTGTCACAGAATATGAATATGTGAATAACTCAATTTTGACAAAATGTCAGATAGAACCTTATAATTCCAAGGGGACGAAATATTACGACATTGTGTTTTGGGACTTTGGTGTGCTCAGATAGAAGCAGACAAAAATTTACAAATATACCAGTTATAGCACAAACACATAAATGCCTCACAGCGCCTTACTTGTCATTCATTTTGTGGCAGCACAATGGTGAAGAAGCTCTCTGTGCATGATGTTCTTCATCAGATCATTGATCAAATACTAGTAAGGAGGAGGCAATGCAGGATGAATCTCAAGATACTCCTCACTAGTATCTTTATCAATGATCTGATGAAGAACATTACGCACAGAGAGCTTCTTCGCCGAGAGGTGATACTGCCCATCTTCTTAAAACCAGTATACAAAAATCATAACATTGTGAGGATTTCACATTTTTAAGCACAATACAAAGGGGAAGCCGATCTGCACTATTGTGCAACATATTATAAGAAGTGGGAAAGCGAAAGGTGATAGAGAACTTCTCAGAGTGAGATAAGTATTTATCATTTAATTCTTCACAGTTAAATGCAGCCAAAGATCGACCAGAAAAGTGAGCATGGTCTGAATGAAAGGCTGAATATATATAAATATAGAATATACAATAAAGAATCATAAATTAATAGCTTGCAAACCCACATAATTATTTTGCATGTTAAAACAGGAGTGAGAGAAAGGGAATCTCTCGTCTACTCAGTTCCCACACAGCAGGAGACTCCTAGGCAGATCTGCATTCAAGTCGCCAAACCCGCGTGACTGTCACATTCATTTTGGCACCGCCCAGAGGATCAGCTCTGCCTCGGGCAGCGCCGTAAATTCTACTGTCAATCAGCGGATCTTGAGCGGACCCATGTCGGATCCGCGGACGCGCCTTTACTGTAATGATTGTATCAATTTGCGGGTCCCAAACGGACCCGCCGTGGAGGTAAGGTTTTAATTGCGGATACGGATGCAGCGCGGAGCCACGGCGGGTCCGCGATCCGCCTTCGTTGCAGATCCGTCACTGCGCGCAAGTGGACGCCGATACGGGTCCGTTCGCGGATACGTTCCAGAAGCCGCGATACGCGCGGAATACTTTTGCTGTGTGGGATTCCTTCTATATATTCTATAAGTTCTTATATTTTCTTAATGGATTCGTAATCTATGCGTTGCCTTGGCAAATGCAAGATCCGGGCCACTCGATATTTTATTGCTTAGATAGACTTTCTTCTTTCGAGAACAAAAGTCAACAGGAACGGAGCTAGAACTAACGATAGTGCATTCCTGTATGAGCTGGAAATTTTTTTGAATGAACACAGCCAGCCTTCTCAAGAGCTGACAATGCATGGATGATGATTCAGTTCCCCCTGCGTCTTTTAGCACTTTTACCTCCTCAGAGCTAGACAGCTGATGGGCTTCCGAAACCTAAGAGAGAGCACTGGATGCCGTGGGTGAGGGCAGAGAAAAAGGCAGAGCCCGTCTCCAACCCCTCCACGATATCCATTTGCGAGCATTATTTTGCGAGCCTGATCACCCTCCTCGAAGAGTGACAGGTGGGGGCGGAGCTTGCAAAGTGGTAATCTCTTGCAATTCACACATTCAGCCTTCTCGAGAGCAGACTGTGCATTGTCTGATCCCAAACACACCACACACAATCGTGTGTATTGCCGCTCATTCATCTTGTTGGTGCCGCTGAGTTCCTTGCCGAGGCTGCCGTGCCGGGACGTGGGCTGGAGATTATTGTACGACGCGTGCGAATAGATTGGAAGAGATAGTTTGTAGTGTTGGGGTTTCCCCTGATAAGTTTGGCGGCCTCCATTGATTTCCCCGATTGTGTACCCCACGTCCGGTAGCGGGTAAGAAAGCCAGCAGTACATTTTTATTTTCATTGATGTATGAATTGTTGTTATATGATGGTGTATTGCTTTGTTCGCCGGGGAGGCCTTGCTTAATGTGTATGTCTATTATGGTCCCCCAGTGCCATGTGTTTGTAAAGTGAGCGCGTGTGAATGAGTACGGGGTATGAGTGCAGGTTATCAATTCCCATATCTCCCATACTGTATATTGACGACGGCTGGGTATTTAGCTTGAGTGGTATCGATGGTATGTCGTCCTGACTGATATTTGGTGTATTTATTTATGTGTGGTATTTATTTATTTATTTATGTGATTTAGTAATTGATATTTATATGGCTTTGAGATTTGCTGTGTAATGAAATTATGCATGTTAGGTGTTCACATGAATGAATTTAAAGTATTTCACAACAACCTTTGAAACCCTGTGCTGAATATGTTGCCTTGATCATTGATGCTGTATTCCTTCATGAGTTAATTTTGTTAAATATCATTACCCCTATTACCCCTATTATTTTGTGGGGTTGTTACAGTATCTGGACCGTGCACAGACATTTTAAGGGGCAGTGGCCCAAGCCAAAAAAAAAAAAAGGGAGCACTAAAGGGATGGGAGGATATTGGGGGGTGGGGTGCTTGTTAATACAAATTATTAATTTGTTACAAATATCCAATTAAAAGAGAAGACAGCACCTTCACTTTGACTCTTTTTAGTTGATTTTTAGGCTATATGATATATATATATATATATAATTATATAAATTATTTCTCATATCTTTTTAGATAACTGTATCAGTCTCAATAGTTTGCCAGGACTTCTTGGGTAAATGGAAAACCTACTTATTTAAGTTGTTCCACATAATTAAGCAAGTCACAGTTCTTGTGCAGTGTTGAGCAACAAACAGGCATTTAAAGCTGAGTCTCAAGGAACTCTCCATACAAGCTGGGTTGATTTTCCATTTACCTAAGAAGACCTGGCAAACTATTCATCAAACCTGTCTGAGAAGAAAGATATGAACTTTCTTTGAAAAACTAAAACCTGAATTTGTATTTTACCAAAATCCAACTGATATGTCATTTGTATAATGACCTGGAACTCATTTAGAACATGTATATCATAATAAATAATATTGTTTTGTTATAGATTACTTACTATCAACTAAGAATAGATTGTAATGGGAAATATTCTATACAGGAGTTAGTGTGACAAACTGCCTGCTGAATGTTCCACATGATGATTGACCTCCCTTATGAAAATAAACCATGTTTTACTATAGTAAAACCATGGTTTCTGGCGTATTGATTTACCATTTGTATATCCACACAAATGCCATAGTTAAACTATGGATTTTGTAGCAGAATTATGGTTAATTCATGGTTACCATGGAATAACTGCAATAACCATGTTTTTTGTTTGTTTTATTCGTAGTAAAGCCATGGTTAATTTTCATAAGGGCTGTTGGCGTGCTGGAGTTTTGAATTAATGTTTGTAATTATGAATGGCCTTTAGCAGCCTCCCTTTGCTATGTCTTGGTCTTCTTTTTTTTGCGAAGGCATTGTTTTTTGTCAGCAAGTTTGGTGTTATTTATGTTATATAAGTTTGGGTAAAATAATTTGATTAGACACAAATTCCAATAGCCTAGCCTACTCTTCAAAGAACGTGGATGTTCTAGTTGTTAGCACTGTAGGACCAGGAGTAACATTAGGCTACCAACAGAAATAATAATTAAAAAAAAAACCTTCCAAATTAAAGCTGCAAGCAGCAATGATAGGGCCCTTGCACCCAGGCTCACCGCCACCCTTTGGCCTCAGGAAAACAGTGAACAGTGGGTGACATGCATGTAAGTGAGTAAATACAGGAGAATTATGGCAAAGTCATTTCAAAGTGCCAGACTTCCTGCTGCCAACAGGTGGCGCTTTGAGCATAACTGAATATTGCCATGTTGATGTCTCCAGACCAGGACTATTATCGAACATGTGAAGTTTGGAGCAGATCGGACATCGTATGCCTGAGTTACAACAACTTCCTGTTTCGTGGCGTTAATCGCAAACATTAGCACTTAGCCAAGTGTTGCATATTTTAACATGTTACTAGTACATTTGCTACTTAGTGGCATATCGAAATGTGTTTCAGGGAGTGAATTACAGTGTAAAGCATGCCATTTCCTTTTGCCAGCAGGTGGCGCTATGACTAACTGAATATTGGCAAATAGATGTCTTCAGGCCAGGACTCTTATCACACATGTGAAGTTTGGGGCTGATCAAACACTGTATGCCTGAGTTACAACAACTTCCTGTTTCATGACAATAATAGCATGCTTTAGCAGTCAGCTAGGTGTTGCTAGCATGATTTAGAATGTTTCTAGCATGTTTAGTACTCAATTGCATATTTTATTATGTTGCTAATAGTGCATCATATTGTTAAAAACATAACTTCCTGTTGCCAGTAGGTGGCGCTATTACTATAACCGAATATTGTCATGTAGATGTGTTCAGGGAAGGACTCTTATCAAATGTGTGAAGTTTGGGGTAGATTGGACATTGCATGCCTGAGTTACAGCAACTTCCTCTTTCACTGTATTAATAGCATGCTTTAGCACTTAGCTAAGTGTTTCGCTAACATTTTTCTAGCATGTTGCTAGCCTGTTTAGAACTTGCTGGCACATTTTAATATGCTGTCATGAGTCCATAACAGTGTTAAACATGTCACTTCCTGTTGCCAGCAGGTGGCGCTATGACTATAACTGAATATGGGCATGGACATGTGTTTAGGACAGGACTTTTATCAAGTGTGTGAAGTTTGGGGCAGATCGGACATTGTTTGCCTTAGTTACAGCAACTTCCTGTTTCATGGCGAAACATCAAACTTTGTCAGGCCGCCAGGGACACGCCCTTTGACGAAAACTCAAGATCTTCGCAATTTAGCGTCGCCTTATGATTACACAAACCAAATTTAAAGATGATCGGATTAAAACTGTAGGAGGAGTTTGTTAAAGTACGAGGCCTGAAAATGGCAAAAACTGCACAAAAATCGCACAGGATATTCAAAATGGCTGACTTCCTGTTGTTTTTAGGACTTAGCTCCAAGAGACTTTTTTGTAGGTAATGGGACGGTACATGTATGTACCGAATTTCGTACATGTACGTCGAACAGAGCTTGAGGCGCACACCGTTGAAGTTTTATAGGTGGCGCTATCGAGCCATTTTGCCCCACCCATTTCTAAAACCTATATCAGATATCAATTTTTGCCATTCCTGACGTGTGCAAAGTTTCGTGAGTTTTCAAGCATGTTTAGGCCCTCAAAAATGTGATAATGTTTGGAAAAGAATAATAATAATAGTTAAAGCTGCAAGCAGCGATGAAAGGGCCCTCGCACCCAGGCTCACCGCCACCCGGCGGCCTTAGGAAAACAGTGAACAGTGGCCGACATGCATGTAAGCGAGTAAATACAGGAGAATTATGGCCAAGTCATTTCAAAGTGCCACACTTCCTACTGCCAACAGGTGGCGCTTTGACTGTTACTAAATATTGCCATGTAGACGACTTCAGGCCAGGACTATTATCAAACATGTGAAATTTGGAGCAGATTGGACTTTGTATGCCTAAGTTACAACAACTTCCCGTTTCGTGGCGTTAATCGCATACATTAGCACTTAGCCAAGTGTTGCATGATTTAACATGTTTCTAGTGTGTTTGGTACTTTGTGGCATATTGAAATGTGTTTTCTGGGAGTGAATTACAGTGTAAAGCATGCCATTTTCTATTGCCAGCAGGTGGTGCTATGACTAACTGAATATTGGCATATAGATGTCTTTAGGCCAGGACTTTTATCACACATGTGAAGTTTGGGGCAGATCGGACATTGTATGCCTGAGTTAGAACAGCTTTCTCTTTCATGGTGAAACATCAGACTTTGTCAGGCCGCCACGGACATGCCCTTTAGTGAAAACTCTAGATCTTCACAATTTAACATCGCTAAGGCCTTTAGATTAGACTGACCAAATATGATGTTGTTCTGGTTAAATCTGTATGAGGAGTTAATCACAGTGTAAAACATGTCATTTCCTGTTGCCCGCAGGTGGCGCTATGACCGTAACTGAATATTGCCATGTAGATGTCTTCAGGCCAGGACTCTTATCACACATGTGAAGTTTGGGGCTGATCTGACTTTGTATACCCGAGTTACATAAACTTCCTTTTTCATGGTGAAACATCGAAATTTGTCAGGCTGCCATGGACACGCCCTCCAGCAAAAACTCTAGATCTTCGCAATTTAACGTCACAAAGGCCTTTAGATTAGACTGACCAAATATGACGTTGATCTGATCAAAGCTCTAGGAGGAGTTTGTTAAAGTACAATATCTGGAAATGGCAAAAAGTGCACAAATTTTGCAGAGAAAATTCAAAATATCTGACTTCCTGTTGGTTTTCAGACTTTGCACCAGGAGACTTTTTTGTAGGGATTGGGCTGTTACATGTGTTTACTGAATTTCATACCTGTATGTGAAACGTGGTGCAAGGGGCACTTCGTTGAAATATTGTAGGTGGCGCTATCGAGCCATTTTGCCACGCCTAATTCTGAGACCCATAACAGATGTAAATTTTCAGCACTTCTGACGCGTGTGCAAAGTTTCATGAGTTTTCGAGCATGTTTAGGCCCTCAAAAAATGCGATTCATTTGGGAGAAGAAGAAGAAGAAGCGGAAGAATAATAATAAACGGAGCAATTCCAATAGGGTCCTCACACCATCGGTGCTCGGGCCCTAATAATTAAAGCTGCAAGCAGCGATGAAAGGGCGCTCGCACCCGGGCTCACCGCCACCCGTTGGCCTTAGGAAAACAGTGAACAATGGGTTACATGCATGTAAGCGAGTAAATACAAGGGAAATATGACAAAGTCATTTCAAAGTGCCACACTTCCTGCTGCCAATAGGTGGCGCTTTGACTGTAACTGAATATTGCCAAGTAGATGACTTCAGGCCAGGACTATTATCAAACATGTGTAGTTTGGAGCAGATCAGACATTGTATGCCTGAGTTACAACAACTTCCTGTTTCATGGCGTTAATCGCATACATTAACAAATAGCCGAGTGTTGCATGATTTAACATGTTTCTAGTATGTTTGGCACTTCGTGGCATATTGAAATGTGTTTCTGTGAGTGAATTACAGTGTAAAGCATGCCATTTCCTGTTGCCAGCAGGTGGCGCTATGACTAACTGAATATTGGCCTATAGATGTCTTTAGGCCAGGACTCTTATCACACATGTGAAGTTTCGGACAGATCGGACATTGTATGCCTGAGTTACAACAGCTTCCTCTTTCATGGCGAAACATCAGACTTTGTCAGGCCGCCACGGACACGCCCTTCAGCGAAAACTCTAGATCTTTGCAATTTATCATTCCTAAGGCCTTAAGATTAGACTGACCATATATGATGATGTTCTGGTTAAATCTTTATGAGGAGTTAATCACAGTGTAAAACATGTCATTTCCTGTTGCCCGCAGGTGGCGCTATGATTGTAACTGAATATTTGCATGTAGATGTCTTCAGACCAGGACTCTAATAAATCATGTGAAGTTTTGGACAGATCCGACATTGTATACCCGAATTACATCAACTTCCTGTTTCATGGCGAAACATCAAAATTTATCAGGCCGCCACGGACACACCCTTCAGCGAAAACTCTAGATATTCGCAATTTAATGTCGCAAAGGCCTTCAGATTAGACCGACCAAATATGACATTGATCTGATCAAAGCTCTAGGAGGAGTTCGTTAAAGTACAACGTCTAGAAATGGCAAAAAGTGCAAAAATTTTGCAGACAAAATCCAAAATATCTCACTTCCTGTTGGTTTTCAGATTTTGCACTAGGAGACTTTTTTGTAGGTATTGGGCTGTTACATATGTCTACCGAACTTCATACCTGTACGTGAAACGTGGTGCGAGAGGCACTTCGTTGAAATTTTGTAGGTGGCGCTATCGAGCCATTTTGCCACGCCTAATTCTGAGACCCATAACAGACGTAAATTTTCACCACTTCTGATGCGTGTGCAAAGTTTCATGAGTTTTCAAGCACGTTTAGGCCCTCAAAAATGCGATTCATTTGGGAGAAGAAGAAGAAGAAGCGGAATAATAAAAATAGCTGCAATCAGCGATGGCGGGCCCAAGCCCGGTGGCACCGCTACCCCGGTGGCTTCACAGCAACTGTGCACAGCGGGCAATAGGCATTTAAAACGGTTAAACATAAAAGGACTATTTCAAATTCATTTGAAATCACCACATTTCCTGCAGCAGTTGGTGCCCATATGATCACACACACACACACACAGAGAGAGAGAGAGAGAGAGAGAGAGAGAGACTGTGGGGAGAGAGGGGCAGGACAGAGAGAGAGAGACAGTGTGAAAAGTCCACATTCAAACCAAAATATCTGACTTCCTGTTGGTCGGAGCTAATGACTGTAAATTTTGTTTATTTGAACGGGGAAAAATCTAAGATAACGATAGTAAATTATGGAGTGCCGCAAGGATCTGTGTTAGGCCCTCTGCTATTTTCAATATACATGCTGCCACTTGGTAATATTATAAGAAGACATGGAATTAGTTTCCACTACTATGCCGATGATACTCAGTTATATATTTCAACACAACCAGATGAAAACTCTAAATTATCCAATCTGACAGAGTGTGTTAAAGAAGTAAAACATTGGATGACTAGTAATTTTCTTCTATTAAATTCAGATAAGACTGAAGTATTACTTATGGGGCCAAAAACCTGTACACAGAATCTCTCAGACTACAATCTGCATTTAGAAGGATGTACTGTTACTCCACCCTCGACAGTTAAAGACCTGGGTGTTATATTAGACAGCAACTTGTCCTTTGAAAATCATATTTCATATGTTACAAAAACAGCCTTCTTCCACCTCAGAAACATTGCTAATATACGGAATATGTTATCTGTTTCCGATGCAGAAAAGTTAGTTCATGCATTCATGACCTCTAGACTAGATTACTGTAATGCATTACTAGCTGGTTGCCCTGCTTCCTCAATAAACAAGCTACAATTAGTACAAAATGCAGCTAGAGTTCTTACCAGGTCAAGAAAATATGATCATATAACACCAATTTTATCATCTCTACACTGGTTACCTATTAAGTTCCGTATCGATTATAAAGTACTGCTAATGACCTACAAGGCTCTAAATGGTTTAGCTCCTGTGTACTTAACTGATCTTCTATCGCCCTACAATCCTTCACGCTCTTTAAGATCACAAAACTCTGGACTTCTGGTTGTACCTAGGATAGCTAAGTCCTCTAAGGGAGGGAGAGGGTTTTCACATTTGGCTCCTAAACTCTGGAATAGCCTTCCTGATAATGTTTGGGACTCAGACTCGCTCACCCAGTTTAAATCTAGATTAAAGACGCATCTTTTAGCCAAGCATTCACATAATGAATCTCATATCAGATCAATTGCACATGACTATCTTTGCTTAATGTTATGAACAGCAGCTATGCTAATTATTCTCCATTTGCTTTTCCGTTTTACCTCGGGACGCCCGTCTCTTAAGAAGACCTTAGATGACCAACACTTTTGAAGAGACGGCGCCAACTCCTGCGAGGACTTCAGAAGATGCAACATCTGGATCAACACGCACATTCGCAAATTTCTATATATCCTAATTATTGTTAATATGTAATTCATTTTTCCAGGAGCTCTTTGCTTCTACCTTCAATTAAATTGCTAACAGTGATTGTAAATTAAATTGTAAATTGCCTAAATTATTACATTATTAGCTAACTGCATTCTCCAAATTGTAATGTTGACATGCATTCTCTGTAAAGCTGCTTTGAAACGATATGTATCGTGAAAAGCGCTATACAAATAAATGTGAATGAATGAATGAATGAATGACTGTAAATTAGAAAGTTGTCCGGCTTAATGAGAACAATATGTGTACCGAGTTTGGTGACTGTAGATAAAAATAACCCCCCCTCTTTTGTCAAAAGGTGGCACTACTGAGCCCCTCCACCACGCCCGTTTCTAAGGCTTTGTCAAGTCAAGTCAAGTCACCTTTATTTATATAGCGCTTTTTACAATGTAGATTGTGTCAAAGCAGCTTTACATTGATAACTGGTACATTATTTGGCTGCACAGCAGCTCTTAAAAGAAAAGTGTCAATGCAGGCAGATCGAAAGCACTGTTGAATATCAAATGTCAAGTGTCCCCCAAACTATGCAAGCCAAAGGCAACAGCGGCAAGGAACCCAAACTCCATCAGGTGACATCAGGTGGCAGACAAGGTGGCAAATAGGTGTTTGAATGGAGAAAAAAACCCTTGGGGAGAGAACCAGGCATAGTCGGGGGGCCAGTTCTCCTCTGGCCACCATTGCTTTGTTACGATTCAGGTAGCTATCATAAGTCCGACAGGATCGCACATTCAAAGTATTTATTCCAGTTCCATCCAATTGAGGATCGTATCATCACGGGCGGGTATGGACGGGTGTTGAGGAACTGTGTCGTGTGCTGTCGTGTCGATGAGGCCCTCACAGTGGCATGATCTAGTTGACTCAATCTCTGCTGATACGTCAGGGCTGCATTGTGGTCGTGTCAAGGTGCAGGTCCTTGGTCTCACCTGGATACGGCCCGGATCCGGTTGACTACGTGAACCTCGGGATAACCAGAAAGACTAATATTAGCGTAGATGCCATTCTTCTTCTGATGTAACGAGTACATCAGGCGTTATAGGAAGTGTTCCCGGTTCGGCTGACCTAATTTATGCAGCCTAATAATCCTTTAACAGATTTGAAAATATAAATTGGTAATGTGTTATGTGTATGCCAGGTTAAAGAAATGCGTTTTTAGTCTAGATTTAAACTGACAGAGTGTGTCTGCTTCCCGAACAATGCTAGGAAGATTGTTCCAGAGTTTAGGTGCCAAATAGGAGAACGATCTACCGCCTGCGGTTGATTTTGATATTCTAGGTATTATCAGCTGGCCTGAATTCTGAGATTGCAATAGACGTGAAGGACTATAATGAATTAGGAGCTCGCTCAGGTACTGGGAGCTAAACCCTTTAGTGCTTTGTAAGTAATTAGCAAGATTTTAAAATCTATACATGTTTAACAGGAAGCCAATGCAGTGTTGACAGAACTGGGCTAATATGGTCATACTTCCTAGTTCTAGTAAGAACTCTAGCTGCTGCATTTTGTACGAGCTGTAGTTTATTTATCAGGCGAGCAGAACAACCACCCAGTAGAGCGTTACAGTAATCTAGCCTTGAGGTCATGAACGCATGAACTAACTGTTCTGCATTTTTCATTGAGAGCAGATGTCGTAGTTTAGATATATTTTTTAAGATGGAAGAATGCGGTTTTACAGATGCTAGTAACATGGCCTTCAAATGAAAGATTGGTATCAAAGAGCACACCCAGGTTCCTAAGTGACGACGAAGACTTAACAGAGCAGCCATCAAGTGTTAGACAGTATTCTAGGTTATTACGTGAAGAAGTTTTTGGTCCCAAAAATTAGAATCTCTGTTTTTTTCTGAATTTAGTAGTAGGAAATTACTGGTCATACAATTTTTTATATCAGCTATGCATTCTGTTAATTTTGTGAATTGGTAAGTTTCGTTAGGGCGTGAAGAAATATAGAGCTGAGTATCATCAGCGTAACAGTGAAAACTAACGCCATGCTTCCTAACGATATCTCCCAAGGGTAGCATGTACAGAGTGAACAGCAACAGTCCTAGTACTGAGCCTTGCGGTACTCCATATTGAACTTGTGATCGATATGACATCTCTTCGTTTACTACTACAAACTGATAACGGTCAGATAAGTATGATTTGAACCATGACAATGCAATTCCACTAATGCCAACATAATTTTCGAGTCTATTTAAAAGAATATTGTGATCAATAGTGTCAAATGCAGCACTAAGATCCAGTAACACTAATAGAGAGATACAACCACGATCTGATGATAAGAGCAAATCATTAGTAACTCTAATGAGAGCAGTCTCAGTACTATGGTACGGTCTAAATCCTGACTGGAAATCCTCACAGATACTATTTCTTTCTAAAAAGGAACATAGTTGTGATGATACTACCTTTTCTAGTATTTTTGACAGAAAAGTGAGATTTGAGATTGGCCTGTAATTGACTAATTCTCTAGGATCGAGTTGTGTTTTTTTAATAAGAGGTTTAATAATAGCCAGCTTAAAAGTTTTTGGTACGTGTCCTAGTGATAAAGATGAATTGACGATATTAAGAAGAGGATCTATAACCTCTGGAAGCATTTCTTTCAATAGCTTAGTCGGTATAGGGTCTAACATACATGTTGTTGATTTTGATGATTTAACAAGTTTAGACAATTCTTCCTCTCCTAAAGCAGTAAATGAATTGAATTTTTATCTGACGCGATACTGTAATAGACGGTTGCATGGTTATAATTTTTTCTCTAATATTATCAATCTTGCAAGTAAAGAAGTTCATAAAGTCATTACTGCTGTGCTCTTTGGAAACATCAGAAGTTGAAGCTTTATTTCTTGTTAATTTAGCCACTGTATCAAATAAATACCTAGGGTTGTGTTTATTTTCTTCTAAAAGTTTTGAAAAATAAGCAGATCTAGCAGATTTTAAGGCCTTTCTGTACTCAATCATTCTCTCTCTCCACGAAATGCGAAATACTTCTAGTTTTGTTTTCTTCCAGCTGCGCTCCATTTTTCTGGCTGCTAACTTTAGGGCCCGAGTGTGCTCATTGTACCATGGCATTGGATTAATTTCCTTAATCTTTTTTAAGCGCAAAGGAGCAACTGAGTCTAATGTGCTGGAAAAGACAGAGGCAATAGTTCCTGTTACAACATCGAGGTCTTCTAAGCTTTCTGATATGCTAAGGCGATGAAACTGATCAGGAAGATTATTTATAAAGTGATCTTTAGTGGTAGAAGTGATGGTTCTACCATATTTATGGCATGGAGGCAGTTTAGCCTCCTTGACTAAATGTAGTATACACGAGATTAGATAATGATCTGAGATGTCGTCACTCTGCTGCAGAATTTCAACAGCATCAATATCGATTCCATGTGACAATATTAGATCTAAAGTATGATTACGACAATGAGTGGGTCCTGACACATGTTGTCTAACACCAATAGAGTTTAGAATATCTGTAAATGCCAATCCTAATGCGTCTTTTTTATTATCTACATGGATATTAAAATCACCAACAACAAGGACTTTATCTGCAGCCAATACTAACTCTGACAGAAAATCAGCAAATTCTTTGATAAAGTCTGTATGGTGTCCTGGTGGCCATGTCTACTGGTCTACAATATTGATAGGTGTGTCGAGTTTCATGCAATTTGAAGCATGTTAAGAGCCTCAAAAACACTAAAGAATATTATTAAAGTTTGACATGTTGCCATGGCAACAATATTTAACATATCACAAATACATTCACAGGTCTACATCTGCCATGTTTTGACATTATTCTGATGATGTTTGAAGCAAATCAGGTGAAAGTAAGAGGGTGATCTCAAAGCATTTTGAAAGTGACACACTTCCTGCTGCCGGTTGGTGGCGCTATAACTTTGATTCACAATAGTCACATCCATGTGATCAGCCTCCTACAACGAACACACAGCTGAAGTTTCATAGAAATCAATCAATGTATGCAGACGTTATAACACATTTCGTGTTTCCCTTTTCTCGCCATAAATCCGTTGCCTCGCCACGGCTAAACCGTTCGAGATATCAAAAATCCGCTGGCAATTTTTCATCATCAATGTCTTGACTTCATGCTGACCGAGTTTGGTGGTGATCAGATTAATCGCCTAGGAGGAGTATATCAAATTCCAGAGCATGCGTTTTTCAAACAACCCATAATAGTCAACTTCCTGTTGGGGTGGCGTATAACTTAGAGCACGAAAGTTGTTAGGCCCGATGAGGTCTATATGTGTACCAAGTTTCATACAAATACGTGCAAGCGTGTTTGATATATGGACCAAGACTTCTGACTTTGTTCAAGGGGGTGCTGTCGAGCCCCCCTGCCACGCCTGGGTACCAGCCTCTGCGGCGTCCTAATGGCCGCAGATTCCAATGCGTGTGCCAATTTTCAAGAGTTTTTGAGCATGTTAAGGCCCCCAAAAAGCCCTGGATGACAGAAAAAAAAAATATATAGCTGCAAGCAGCGATGACGGGCCAAAGTCCGGAGGCACCGCCACCCCGGTGGCTTCAGGGCAACTGTGCACAGCGGGTAATGGGCATTTAAAACAGTTAAACATAAAAGGACTATGTCAAATTCACACCACATTTACTGCAGCAGCTGATGCTCCTATGATCACAAACCACAACAGACACATCCATGAGATCGTTTAAATTGAGATGACTTTCATGTCATAGAATGTCATAAGTCAATTTCAAATGAGTGCAGAATATCATCCTAATCTGCCATGTCTGTGTTTTTTTTCCTCAGACAACCTCTATAAAAATTCTAGAGCAAATTATATACTATTTTTTGTGCAAACTCCACAGTGCTCTGAGAAATCTAATCCAGCCTTAATGCGAATGTCTGTGATTGCTGATGTTGTATAATCCTAACACTTCTCTTCATGTGTTTTTTGACCTCCCTGAGCTGTTGTTTGTGCACCTATCTTATGCACCAAAAGCATGCTTTCATTTAATTTCAATATGTGTGGTATAAGATGAAAAAATAAAATTAAAAAATTAATAAATAGAGCCAAATCACAGATCCTGCAAAGACAATTTTAATGTCAGTCTCAGGTAATAGTAAGGTACATGTCTAGATTTTTCTGCTCACTTATGCAAGTTTATTTTAAACAGCCACTTTTATAATCATGTGAAATTTACTTAAAGAGGGTTTTATTTTAATCAATTTGAATTAAATCAATAAATAATTAATTTAAAAATAATTTTAATTGTAAAAATAATAATTGTAACTCGAACGACATTTAGAAAACTAGTCCTGTCCTAATAGTGATATAGTGTCATGGTTTAATTTCAAAGGATTGTGAAGTTATCATTTGCAGTTCATTAATAAATGGGTAATCAGTAAAAGGGTTAAAGACCACTGACCAAGATTGTAATACACACATACACATACACACTCACTCACACACACACACACACACACACACACAGAGACTGAAGGAGTGAGAGGAGGAGGGAGGGGGTAGGGGAGTTTGGACAGAGAGAGAGACTATGTCTGTGTGTGTTTGATAAATCTACATTCAAACCAAAATATCTGACTTCCTGTTGATCAGAGCTAATGACTGTAAATAAGAAAGTTGTTCGGCTTAATGAGAACAATAAGTGTACCGAGTTTGGTGACTGTAGGTTAAACTAACCCCCCCACTTTTGTCAAAAGGTTGCGCTGTAGAGCCCCTGCTCCCTTGCCCATTTCTAAGGCTTTGCCCATGTCTACTGGATGACAATATTGATGTGTGTGTCGAGTGTTATGCAATTTGAAGCATGTTAAGAGGCTCAAAAATTCTCAAGAATATTATTAAAGCTTGACGTTGTCACGAACTCGGTCTCTGTGGCTCCCTCCGATCGCCACCTGAGGGCACCCTCACCAGAGTATTAACTGTTCATGGACTACATTTCCCACACCCCGTACCTGGACTGATTGCACACTCCCACCTGTAGCAGCCCACGCCTAGCCTTTCCAGAAAAATACGATGGTTCACCGGCGAGATGCAAGGGATTTTTGCTACAATGCTCACTGTTCATCTCACAACAACCCGCTCTGTATCCCAATGACGTGAGTCGCATCGCTTTTGTTTGTTCACTGCTGATGGGGAAAGCACTAGAATGGGCAACAACTGTATGGAGTAATGGACAATCTTCATTTACCTCATTGGAGGAGTTTCTGCAGCGTTTCCGCAAAATCTTTGAACACGCTGAAGGGGGCAAGGAGGCCGGTGAGTTACTGCTGGCGCTTCGCCAAGGGAAACAGACTGCAGCGGATTATGCTCTCACATTCCACACGCTAGCTGCTCAAACTTCGTGGGTGGATGACACGCTTAAACTGTTGTTCCGCAAAGGGTTGACCACCGAACTCCAGTCCGAGCTAGCGTGTCGCGACGAAGGTCGGACGCTGAACAGCTTAATTGATCTAGCAATTTGCATTGACAACCTGATTAGATCACGACGCCCTGCTAGGAACACATCATCCTTTCCCGCTGTCACACCAGTCGCCCCGGAGTCTGAACCCATGCAAATCGGCTCCACTCACCTGTCTTTGGAGGAAAGAGAGAGACGTGTCCAGCAATGGCTATGTTTGTATTGTGGTCAAGCCGTTCATATGAGAGCATCGTGTCCTACTTGTCCATCCAGCCGAAATACCACTGCGGTGAGTCCCATTCCTACCACTACTACTATTGAAATTCCTGCAGAACTGTTATTAAAAGATAAAGCTATACAAACACTTGCCATGATAGATTCCGGTGCAGCTGGCAACTTTATGGATTTGAACTTTGCGAAGTCACAGAACATTACTCTAATCCCCTGTGATTCTGTATTATCAGTGGCCGCGCTAGACGGACGCCCCCTGGGGACTGGACAGGTCAATTACACCTCTGACGACATTTCACTACAGATTGGATCTTTGCACAGAGAAACTTTGCGCTTTTTCATCATCAACTCACCACAGAGTCCCCTCATCCTCGGGTTGCCGTGGTTACGCCAGCACAATCCACAGATTTCCTGGGCAGACAATCAGATAACACACTGGTCGGATTATTGTCATCGAACCTGTCTCCAGTCTCCACAAAGCCAAAACCCAACTGAACCCACGCTACCCACCGATCAGCTCCCCAGCAAATATCACGATCTCTCCGAGGCCTTCAGCAAAACTCAAGCCGCCCAACTACCACCACACCGCACCAGTGACTGTGCCATCGACCTCATTCCGGGGTCCACACCTCCCAAGGGTCGCATATTTCCACTCTCACAACCAGAGTCAAAAGCTATGTAACGATACATCGAGGAGGAGCTAGCCAAGGGCTTTATACAACCATCCACCTCTCCTGCATCAGCCGGCTTCTACTTTGTCAAAAAAAAGGACGGTGGGTTGAGACCCTGTATCGACTATCGTGGTCTTAATTATATCACAGTAAAGTTCCGTTATCCACAACCTTTGGTTCCTGCTGCCTTAGAACAACTACGAACCGCTCGCTATTTCACCAAACTTGATCTCCGAAGCGCTTATAACCTCATCCATATAAGGGAGGGAGATGAGTGGAAGACGGCCTTCTCCACCACCACTGGGCACTATGAATACCGGGTCATGCCCGTCAGCCTGGTCAACAGTCCTTCCATTTTCCAGGCCTTCATAAACGACGTTTTCCGGGACATGCTCAATAAGTGGGTGATAGTGTATATTGACGATATCCTTATCTACTCAGATACTTTCCCCGATCATGTTCGTCAGGTCCGGGCTGTCCCGGAAAAATTGGAAAAATGTGAGTTCCATCAAACCTCAACCTCCTTCCTGGGGTACGTCATCAGCGCTGAAAGAGTAGCTATGGATGACAACAAAGTCCAGGCAGTGGTGAATTGGCCTTTACCAGCCACAATCAAGGAGTTGCAGCACTTTTTGGGATTCGCTAACTTCTACCGATACTTCATTTGCAATTTCAGTCTCATCGCCGCTCCATTAACTTCCATGTTCAGAAAGGGAAACTCCAAGCTGGTCTGGTCAACCACCTCTACAGAGGCTTTCCACAAGTTAAAGCAACTGTTCACATCTGCTCCTATCCTGCATCATCCAGATCCTGAACTAGAATTCATTGTGGAGGTGGATGCTTCCTGCACGGGAATCGGAGCTGTTCTCTCTCAACGTCACGGCAGTCCTCCCAAGCTATTTCCCTGCGCCTACTACTCACGCAAACTCACCCCGCCTGAACGAAACTACGACATGGGCGATCGTGAGCTCTTGGCCATAAAAGCCGCCTTGGAGCAGTGGCGGCATTGGTTGGAGGGGAGCAAACACCCTTTCACTGTGATAACAGATCACCACAACCTAGAATACTCACGCTCCCCCAAACGTCTGAACCATCGTCAAGCCAGATGGGCTTTATTCCTCACACGCTTCCAATTCACCATCACCTATCAACCAGGGTCCAAGAACACGAAAGCTGACACACTCTCACGCCAGTTTGAATCAACTTCCACTTCACCTACCAACGAACCCATTCTCCCATCCTCCATTATCCTCGCACCCATCCAATGGCACATTATGACAGAAATCACTCACGCTCACAAGACAGAACCATCTCCTGCCAACTGCCCCGCAACACGTACCTACGTACCATCCTCTCTTCGTCAAAGGGTCTTGCAGCTGATACATACATCACCCAGTGCTGGACATCCAGGCATAGCGGCAACCATCCAACTCGTCAATAACCGGTTTTGGTGGCCATCACTACAGTCAGACGTCATCACTTTCCTCCACAACTGTGCCATCTGTCAGACCACAAAATCACCCCGTCAACTACCTGCCGGACTTCTTCACCCTTTACCCATACCACAACGCCCCTGGTCTCACATAGCCATAGACTTCATCACCGACCTACCCAACTCTCAAGGACAGACCACTATACTCACCGTGGTAGATCGATTCTCGAAGGCCTGCCGTTTCATCCCTCTGCCTAAGCTACCAACCACCCTTGAGACCGCGGAGCATCTCTGCAACTACGTATTCCATTTCTACGGTCTCCCCGAAGATATTGTCTCTGACAGAGGTCCCCAGTTCACTTCACGTCTGTGGTCAGCCTTCCAAAAACTCAACATAAACATCAGTCTGACATCCAGCTATCACCCTGAGGCCAATGGTCAAGTAGAGAGGTTGAATCAAGAACTCATTCTCTATCTCCGTTACTACTGCCACCAGAATCAGTCCGACTGGAGTCGGTATCTGTTCTGGGCCGAATACGCCCAGAACTCGCTCCAGAAGCCAGCCACTGGACTCACGCCCTTCAAATGTATCCTGGGTTACCAGCCTCCTCTGTTCCCATGGTCTGGCGAACCCACCGACCTCCCGGCCGTGGACCAATGACTTCGAAGGAGTGAGGAAGTGTGGAACGGGGCTCACGTGCACCTACAGAGGGCGGTCAGGTGTCAAAAGGAGCAAGCTGACCGCATACGCCGGCCGCATCCTGATTACCGCCCGGGTCAATGGGTCTGGTTGTCAACCAGGGATCTCCGTCTTCGACTCTCCTGTAAAAAGCTCAGTCCCAGGTACGTGGGTCCATTCAAAATCATCCGTCAAATAACTCCAGTTTCTTACCGTCTTGCATTACCTCCAGAATACCGTATCTCACCCACTTTCCATGTCTCTCTGCTTAAGCCCGCAGGTGGTCCGAGAGGAGAGGAGAACCTAGAGGGGACCGGTGACCAGAGACCTCCTCCCCTCATCGTGGAAGGCAAGGAGGCTTATCAAGTTCACGAGCTGCTGGACTCCAGACGCCGGGGCAGACTCCTGCAATACCTAGTCGACTGGGAGGGGTTTGGCCCGGAGGAACGGTCCTGGGTCAATGCTGACGACATCCTGGACCCAAGTCTCATCACCGAGTTCCATAAGTTCCATAGGACCCATCCGGACCGTCCGGCCCCTCGTCCTCGTGGAAGACCCCGGCGTCGTCCGCCTCCTCGCTTCAGGAGCCGCTTGAGGGAGGGGGCTCTGTCACGAACTCGGTCTCTGTGGCTCCCTCCAATCGCCACCTGAGGGCACCCTCACCAGAGTATTAACTGTTCATGGACTACATTTCCCACACCCCGTACCTGGACTGATTGCACACTCCCACCTGATCCATATTCCCCGGACTATAAAAGAACTTCATGCCCCACAATGCTTCGTGAAGTCTTGTTTTGCCCTGGCTAACATTTCTGAGCGTTTATTCCTGTGTATTATTTCCTGTGTATAACCTTGGACTGCCTGATCACCTTGTTTCCTGTTTGCTGCCTGCCCTGTGATATCTCTGCCTGTTTACCAGTTAACCCTGTCTTGTCTGCCGCCTGTACTGATCCTCTGCCTGGTATTGTCACTGACTACGTCTTGCCTCCGACACTGATATTGCTGGTATTTGACCCCTGCCTGTACAACAACGTGTATTTAATAAAGCTGCAAATGGATCTCCCCGAGTCATCTGCTTCATTACAGACGTGCTGCCATGGCAACAATATTTAAAATATCACAAATACATTTACAGGTCTATATTTGCCCTGTTTTGACATTATTGTGATGAAGCCTGAAACAAATCGGGTAAAAATAAAAGGGTGTGTAATGTGAATTTCTGTGATTGCTGATGTTATATTACCCTAACACTTCTCCATGTGTTTTTTGACCTCCCTGAGCTGTTGTTTGCGCAACCAATCTTATGCACCAAAATCATGCTTTCATTTAATTTCAGTATGGGTGGTATTTGATGTAAAAATAAAAATATTATAAAATTAATAAATAGAGCCAAATCACGGAACTTGCAAAGATGATTTTAATATCTGTCTCAGGCAAGAGTAAGGTACGTGTCTAGATTTTTCTGCTCACTCATACAAGTTTTTTATAAACAGCCACTTTTATAAAATCATGTGAAATTTATGTAAATATGGGTTTTGAATAAATTAGAATTATATCAATAAATAATTAATTTAAAAACATGCATCGTACGTGATGCTCGCAAACACAGCACATGAACTTCTGTAATGCTCATGTCTACAAAACACATACTCTCCTTTGTAAAAAAGAAGAAAAAAAAAAATTATAGTCTTGTCTGAATCAATACATGAAAACACAGTTGTCGGGTAATAAGAACTATAACTCGTGTCATTTAGAAAAGTAGTCCTGTCCAAATAGTGATATAGTGTCATAGTTAAATTTTAAATGAGTGTGAAGTTATCATTTGTGGTGTGTTTTAATATTTTAATTAACTTAAATATCAAACTAATAATATAATAATATATTGTCAGTAGCCTACAAATAAACTGGCTTGATTAGCTGCTTCAGGTGTGTTTGATTAGGGTTGGCACTAAACTCTGAAGGACAGTGAGTCTGCAAGAAAAGGGTTAAACTGATCAAGGGTGTAAAACTGACAGACACACAAACACACACACACACACACACACACACACACAGATAATGAGTGAGACTGAGTGAGACTGAGGGAGCAAGGGGGAGGGGAAGGACAGAGAGAGAGACAGAGACAGACTGAGAAGATCATTTTAAACAAAACAAAACAAACAAAAAAAACATCTAAATTGTGACATAAAGTAGTCTTTGATAAATGTTTAAATATACCTGCACAAACAGTATAAAATAAAAAAGAAATCATTGTTCCATGTATCTAAACTATTGCTCTATTGCTTGATTTATCCAACCCTGTTTAAAAATAGGTATATGCTGCCCTCTAGTTGTTACTCTATGTATGACATTTATCCATTTTTCAATCAGATATAATTAAAGGGTTAGTTCACCCAAAAATGGTGAACTCACCCTCATGCCGTTTTACACCCGTAAGACCTTCGTTAATCTTCGGAACGCAAATTGAGATATTTTTGTTTAAATCTGATGGCTCCGTGAGGCCTACATAGGGAGCAATGTTTCCTCTCTCAAGATCCATAAAGGTACTAAAAACATATTTAAATCAGTTCATATGAGTACAGTGGTTCAATATTAATATTATAAAGCGGCGAGAATATTTTTGGTGCGCCAAAAAAAACAAAATAACGAATTATTTAGTGATGGCCGATTTCAAAACACTGCTTCAGGAAGCTTTGGAGCATCATGAATCAACGTGTTGAATCCGCAGTTCGGAGCGCCAAAGTCACGTGATTTCAGCAGTTTGGCGGTTTGACACGCGATCAGAATCATGATTCGACATGCTGATTCATAACGCTCCAAATCTTCCTGAAGCACTGTTTTGAAATCGGCCATCACTAAATAAGTCGTTATTTTGTTTTTTTTGGCACACCAAAAATATTCTCGTTGCTTTATAATATTAATATTGAACCACTGTACTCACATGAACTGATTTAAATATGTTTTTAGTACCTTTATGGATATTGAGAGAGGAAATGTCATTGCTCCCTATGTAGGCCTCACGGAGCCATCGGATTTAAACAAAAATATCTTAAATTGTGTTCCGAAGATCAATGAAGGTCTTACGGGTGTAAAACAGCACGAGGGTGAGTAATTAATGACAGAATTTTTAATGTGTTTATTTCAAACATTTGTATTATTCTATATATAAATTAATTGTGTATAGTGTTTTTTTTATAGAAAATATGAGTCATTCTATTTCCCTTTTTTGACATTACTTCAATCTATCACCATGGCAACACCGTTCGAGATATCCATTATCCGTTCTCAATTTAACATCTTCAATGTCTTAGCACCATGGTAAAAAATGTTTGGTCTGAATTGAATAAACCCCCTAGAAGTAGTAGTTTAAAATTCAGAGCCTGTTTATTCAAAAAATCCACATTCAAACCAAAATATCTGACTTCCTGTTGGTCGGAGCTTATGACTGTAAATTAGAAAGTTGTCCGGCTTAATGAGACCAATATGTGTACCGAGTTTGGTGACTGTAGGTTAAACTAACCCCCCCACTTTTGTCAAAAGGTGGCGCTATAGAGGCCCAGCTCCCCGCCCGTTTCTACGGTTTTGCCCATGTCTACTGGTTGACATCTCTGATGTGTGTATTGAGTTTCATGCAATTTGAAGCATGTTAAGAGTCTCAAAAACTTCCAAAACGAATATTAAAGTTTGATGCGTTGCCATGGCAACAGTGTTTGAGATATCACAATTCTTTTTAAATGTCTACATCTGCCATGTTTTGACATTATTCTGATAAAGTTTTTCCAAGTTTTCGGATCCCATTCAAGGGGGCGCTGTCGAGCCCCTGTGCCATGCCCGGGTCCCAGCCTCTGCAGCTTCCTAACGGCCGCAGATTCCAATGTGTGTGCCAATTTTCAAGAGTTTTTGAGCATGTTAAGGCCCCCAAAAAGCACTGGAAGTTTGAAAAAAAAATAATAATAAAATAATAATAATAAATTTATTAGCGATGGCGATAGCGGGCCCAAGCCTGGTGGTACCGCCACCCCGGTGGCTTCAGGGCAACTGTGCACAGGGGGCAATAGGCATTTAAAAAGGTTAAACATCAAAGTACTATGTCAAATTCACTCCACATTTACTGCACTTTAAGGTTGCGCTATAGATCCCCTCCTCCCCACCCGTTTCTAAGGCTTTGCCCATGTCCACTGGATAACAATCCTGACGTGTGTCGTGTTTCATGCAATTTGAAGCATGCTAAGAGTCTCAAAAGCATCCAAAACCAATATTAAAGTTTGAGATATCACGATTCTTTTCAAAGGTCTACATCTGCCATGTTTTTACATTATTCTGATGAAGTTTGAAGCAAATCGGGTAAAAATAAGAGGGTGATCTCAAAGTTTGTTGAAAGTGACACACTTCCTACTGCCAGTTGGTGTCGCTATAACTTTGACTCACAATAGTCACATCCATGTGATCAGCCTTGTACAACGAACACACAGCCGAAGTTTCATCAAAATCAATTAATGTATGCAGAAGTTATAACTCTTTCTGTTTCCCTTTTCTCACCATAAATTCGTTCCCTCGCCACGGCCAAACCGTTTGAGATATCCAACATCCGTTTGCAATTAAACAACTGCAATGTCTTAGCACCAAGTTAAAAAAGTTTGGTGTAGATTGTATAAACCCTGTAGGAGAAGTAGTATAAAATTCATAGCCTCTTTTTTCAAAAAAATCCACATTCAAACCAAAATAGCTGACTTCCTGTTGGTCGGAGCTAATGAATGTAAATTAGAAAACTGTCCGGCGTGATGAGTACAATATGTGTACCAAGTTTGGTGACTGTAGGAAAAACTAACCCCCCCACTTTTGTCAAAAGGTGGCGCTACAGAGGCCTTTCTCCCTGCCCATTTATACAGTTTTGCCCATGTCTCCTGGTCGACAATATTGATGTGTGTGTCGAGTTTCATGCAATTTGAAGCATGTTAAGCACCTCAAAAACACTCAAGAATATTATTGAAGTTTGACATGTTGTACATTTTGAAAGTGACACACTTCCTGCTGCCAGTTGGTAGCGCTATAACTTTGACTCACAATAGTCACATCCATGTGATCAGCCTCCTACAACGAACACACAGCTGAAGTTTCATAAAAATCAATCAATGTATGCAGACGTTATAACACATTTCGTGTTTCCCTTTTCTCGCCATAAATCCGTTGCCTCGCCACAGCCAAACTGTTCGAGACATCAAAAATCTGCTGCCAATTTTTCATCATCAATGTCTTGACTTTATGCTGACCGAGTTTGGTGGTGATCGGATTAATCGCCTAGGAGGAGTATATCAAATTCCAGAGCATGCGTTTTTCAAACAACCCATAATAGCAGACTTCCTGTTGAGCTGGCGTATAACTTAGAGCACGAAAGTTGTTCGGGCCGATGAGGTCTTTATGTGTAGAGAGTTTCATACTAATACATGCAAGCGTGTTTGATATATGGCCAAGTTTTTGGATCCCATTCAAGGGGGCGCTGTCAAGCCCCCATGCCATGCCCGGGTCCCAGTCTGTGCAGTGTTCTAATGGCCGCATATTCCAATGCGTGTGCCAATTTTCAAGAGTTTTTGAGCATGTTAAGGCCCCCCAAAAGCCCTGGAAGGTTGAAGAAAAAAATAAAAATAAATAAATAATAATAATAATCCTTAGGAGAACAATAGGCCTCTGCGCCTTAGTGGCTTGGGCCCTAATAATGATAATCCTAAAGAAAACAATAGGGCCTTCAGCACTTTGGGCTTTGGCCCTAATAATCCTTAGGGGATCAAGAGGGCCCTGTGCCACCAGTGCCTTGGGCACTAATAATAATAATTAAAGCTGCAAGCAGCGATGAAAGGGCCCTCACACCCGGGCTAACCGCCACCCGTTGGCTTTAGGAATACAGTGAACAGTGGGTGACATGCATGTAAGTGAGTAAATACAGGAGAATTATGGCAAATTCATTTCAAAGTGACACACTTCCTGTTGCCAACAGGTGGCGCTTTAACTGTTACTGAATATTGCCAAGTAGATGTCTTCAGGCCAGGACTATTATCAAACATGTGAAGTTTGGAGCAGATCGGACATTGTGTGCCTGAGTTACAACAACTTCCTGTTTCGTGGCGTTAATCGCAAAAGTTAGCTCTTAGCCAAGTGTTGCATGATTTAACGTGTTTCTAGTATGTTTTGTACTTCGTGGCATATTGAAATGTGTTTCAGGGAGTGAATTACAGTGTAAATCATGCCATGTACTGTTGCCAGCAGGTGGCGCTATGACTCTAGGACTCTAATAAAACATGTGAAGTTTGGGGCAGATCGGACATTGTATACCCGAGTTAAAACAACTTCCTGTTTTATGGCGAAACATTGAACTTTGTCAGGCCGTCACGGTCACGCCCTTCAGCGAAAACTCTAGATCTTCACAATATATCATCGCAACGGCCTTAAGATTAGACTGACTAAATATGACATTGATCTGATTAAAGCTCTAGGAGGAGTTCGTTAAAGTACAACGTCTGGAAATGGCAAAAAGTGCACAAATTTTGCAGACAGAATTCAAAATATCTGACTTCCTGTTGGTTTTCAGACTTTGCACCAGGAGACTTTTTTGTAGGGATTGGGCTGTTACATGTGTCTACTGAATTTCATACCTGTACGTGAAACGTGGTGCAAATGTGGTGCACTTCGTAGAAATTTTGTAGGTGGCGCTATCGAGCCATTTTGCCACGCCTAATTCTGAGACCAATAACAGACGTACATTTTCACCACTTCTGATGCGTGTGCAAAGTTTCATGAGTTTTCGAGCACGTTTAGGCCCTCAAAAATGCGATTCATTTGGGAGAAGAAGAAGAAGAAGCGAAACAATAATAAACGGAGCAATTCCAATAGGGTCCTCACACCATCGGTGCTCAGGCCCTAATAATCCTTAATAATAATCCTGCGCCTTAGTGGCTTGGGCCCTAATAATCCTTAGGGGATCAAGAGGGCCTTCAGCCCTTTGGGCTTTGGCCCTAATAATAATCCTTAGATAAACAATAGGGCCCTGCGCCTTAGTGGCTTGGGCCCTAATAATAATAATAATCCTTAGGGGATCAAGAGGGCCCTGCGCCATCAGTGGCTTGGGCCCTAATAATAATAATCCATAGAAAAACAATAGGGCCCTGCGCCTTAGTGGCTTGGGCCCTAATAATCTTTAGAAAACAATAGGGCCCTGCGCCTTAGTGGCTTGAGCCCTAATAAACAGAGCAATTCCAATAGGGTCCTCACACCATCAGTGCTCGGGCCCTAATAATCCTTAGGAGAACAATAGGCCCCTGCGTCTTAGTGGCTTGGGCCCTAATTAATTATTGGCTTTATTCTTGAATATATCTAATATAAGAGCATACGTGACACTCCAATGAACATAAAAAAGCCTTTTAGAGAATTGTAATTGCTGTTTTACTTTTTGCTACTTTGAAAACCTTATACGTCTTTGACCCGTATATGTTTCTCTTTGTATTGATTTGGTTCATTCTCTTCTCCCGAGGGTAAGCTCCGCCCCTGTACACCTGCGGCCTGTTCAGTAATTGCGCTCTGGGTTGAATATAAGACGGGATAGTGTAGAAATAAATGTTTTTCTCCAAAACATGTTGGCCACAATTATTGGCACCCCTAGAATTTTTTATGAGTAAAATATCTCTGAAGTATATTCCCATTCATATTTACATTTTTTAGCACACTAGGGTGATCATGAACATGAAATTGTCCAGCCAAGACTTCCTGTTCCACAGGAGTATAAACATGAGGAAACACAAAGGCAATCAAAGATCAAAAGGATAAACAATGCAGATTTATTTTTTACAGTCATCTTTGATCACATTTACCAAGGGTGCCAATAATTCTGACCACAACTGTATATATATATATGTATATATATATATATGATTTGGGCACTTTTTACAGCACAGCGGGAAGATAATTAAATAATATAAATTCCTTTTTGTCAATTTTTACTCAAATTTTACACCCACTGTCAACATAAAACTGGATGCCACTCACTAAATGAAAAATGCTATCTAGAAAGGTTATTTCACTTGTTTAGAATCTGAGAATCTATTTTAAAATAATAATAATAATAGGACATACTGTGCAGTATGCGATAATCAGTATGCTAGCATTACATTCCAAACATTGCTTTATTTTTAGCTATATAGACATGAGGGTTATTATATTTTTTGGATAGTGGGGTAAGACAATACTAAGGCCTAGCTTCTGACAGGGACATTGTGAGAGGAAGAATGAGTTATCAGGGGTCCTCTATTAGCCCCTGGTATTGATGGGCTCTATTCACTTTGGTCTATAATCTGCTTCAGGGGCTGATCAGTGATGCAGTCCTGTCCCCACAGAGAATTTTTGCCCTTATTGTCCACCAGAGAACTAAGCTGGCTCCTGAGCTTTCTCAAAAGAATCAAGTTATTATGAAGGGATTTTTCCCCTTCCTTTCTCTCACACTGAAATTAAGAAAGAATGATGCTATTGTGTCCTGCGTGTTTGCAGATCCTAATTGTGGACAAGTCTGACAACTATCCCAAGTTTTAATCTGGTCTATTTATTGGGTGATTTGCTCTTCAGTGAGTCAGTGGGGGACAGATTCCTTATTGACTGATGTTATAATAACATCTAAGCTCTATAAAGGCCTGTACATGGTTTTAGCTTTTTCAGTTTCATATTTTTCACACCTTTCCCTGATCTTTTTCTTAATTTGGACAGAATGGCACTTGCGTCTGTCAGGTTTGCCACAAGCAGAGGATAACTGAACTGAAACTTTATTGAGTTTAGAGAAAACAACAAAATTCTGTCAGGTCGCTGAGTCCCTTACCATGTCCAAACAGCAGGGAGAAGGATGAAGTGGCAGTCCTAGTCAGGCAAAGGTCAGCATCGAGAGAGCAGTCCAATCCATCAAAAGTACCAGGGGTGAGGCAGAGATGAAGTCAATAACAGGCAGAGTTCAGTAACATAGACCAGTCCATGATAACAAACAATCCAGAGGGTAGATCACAGACCAGAGTCAGGATGAAGCACATGTTCAGACCATGAGCAGATCGATAAACAGGGTGAGCAGATCAATAAACAGGAGCAATCTAATGAACTAGAGACACAGCATGAGAACAGACCAATATAGGAAACAATATCCCTATCCATCAAATACTGGAATCTCCATCGACATTGCCTGGAACCAATAATCCTCCTAACGATGCACCATTGCCGGACCAATCACTGTAGTGACAGAGTATAGCCCGATGAAGCAGGGAGCCAACTTTTGAGCGTTAACCCAAAGAGACCGTCCTTGGTGTAGAGATACACCCTTTGTCCACAGATGTAACAGGACACCACAGTCCGACTGTAACGATGTATGCAGAGAATCCAAAGAAGGCAGAGGAAACAGGTAATCCAAAACTCAAAGACTTTAATTCAACTTAAAAGGCAGGCAAACGGACGGTGCAAACACATCTATTGACAACAGAGACTGGACCAAGAGTGCAGGGAAGAGTGAAGGTTAAATAATAAACAGAAACAAGATGATTAATGATGAACAGCTGACACTACTAAACTAATGAAGGTAACCATAGAAACAAAGTACTGGCAGGAAACTGAACAAAGGAACACAGGAACGAATCAAAATGCAAACACGTGACATTACCTCCCCCTCCCCCTCCTCGGCGTCCTCGCGCCTAATAAGAGTCCAACCAGGGAGGGTAGGTGCGGGCACCCTGAAGTCCTGGAGGTCACTGGCAAGTGAGCAGGGCGGTGCAGGCAGGTAGAGAGCCTCCAGGGTGGCTCCGGGAGTTCGGGAGGCCAGGGTGGAGCCGGGAGCTCAGGAGGCCAGGGCGAACCTGCCGTTCAGTAGGCCAGTGCGGATCGAGCAGTTCAGGGTGCCATGGAGGATCAGGCATTTCAGGATGCCATGGCGGATCAGGCATTTCAGGACGCCATGGAGGATCAGGCGTTTCAGGGCGCCATGGCGGATCAGACAGTTCAGGACGCCATGGCGGATCAGACAGTTCAGGAGACCATGGCGGTGCGGCCTCCGTGGCCTTGGCCCGGACCCCAGGCTCGGCCACTATGGCCACGGGTGTATGTGCCCCCCCCCCAAAAAAAATTCCTTGTGAGGAGTTATGGGTTTCTGATTTGGAATGGACCCTGGAGCTGGCTCGTGGGCTGAAGCGGGCTCTCGAGCAGACTCAGGGGCTGGAGCGGACTCTGGAGTAAACTCAGGGGTTGGAGTGGAGTCTGGAGCTGACTCGGGGACTGGAGCAGAGTCAGGAGCTGACTTGGGGACTGGTGCGGAGTCTGGAGCTGACTGAGGGATTGGAGCGGAGACTGGAGCTGACTCGGGGACCAGAGTGGAGTCTGGAGCTGACTCGGGTACTGGAGCAGAGTCTGTAGCTGACTCGGGGACTGGAACAGGATCTGAAGCTGACTCGGGGACTGGAGCAGAGTCTGGACTCTGGTCAGGGGCTGAAGCCATCACTGGACTCTGGTCAGGGACTGAAGCCATCACTGGACTCTGGTCAGAGGCTGAAGCCATCACTGGTCTCTGGTCACGGGCTGAAGCCATCACTGGACTCTGGTCATGGGCTGAAGCCTTCATTGGACTCTGGTCAGGGGCTGAAGCCATCACTGGACTCTGGTTAGGGGCTGAAGCCATCATTGGACTCTGGTCACAGGCTGAAGCCATTATTGGACTCTGGTCATGGGCTGAAGCAGACAATGGAGCAGATTCAGGGGCTGGCGAAGTCACTGGAGCGAACTCAGGGGCTGGAGAGGACACAGGAGCAGATACAAGGGCTGGAGAAGACACTGGACTTTGGTCAGGGATGGTTTTTGGCTTTGACCAGAAGTCGATCAGCCATAAGTCCTCCATTAGCTCTGGAGAGGTCTCAGGCAGGGCGGCCATTTTGGAAATAGTCTCATTCTCGGCGATGGCCATCTTGACCGAGGGCTCAGGCGTGGCGGCGGCCATCTTAGGACGAGGCTCTGGACTGGCGGCCATCTTGCGGCGAGGCTCATGGATGGCGTCCATCTTGCGACGAGACTCATGGATGGCGGCCATCTTGGGATGAGGCTCTGGGATGACGGCCATCTTGTGACGAGGCTCATGGATGGTGGCCATCTTTGGGAGGAGGCTCATGGATGGTGGCCATCTTAATCACTGGACTGGGGACTTGGGGGAGTGCCGGAGAACAGAAATGGATGGATCCATTGGAGGGGTGTGTGGAGGGAACTGGCTTAGGGTGAGCTGCCGACGCTATGTGTGTCTTCGATGGAGCTGGATGAGGCAGAAACGTTTTCTTCTTTCACTTCCTCAACTTCAAAATTAGAACCGTTTAAATAGAGAATAAGATTAATAGACTCGACTAGGGAGAAATAACAAGCAGGTTCGCTATACCGAATGATATCCCTATCCAGTCCCATACGAAAACACACAATGAGAGAAGCATCAGGCCAGCTCACCCGATGGGAGAGCTCGAGAAACTTCTCCACATACCTCTCCTAAGGATAACCACTCTGCCTCAGTCCCCACAGGCGGTCCTCAGCCAGGATCATCTTTTTTCTTTTGGGTCCGGTCTTCTGTAACGATGTATGCAGAGGATCCAAAGAAGGCAGAGGAAACAGGTAATCCAAAACTCAAAGACTTTAATTCAACTTAAAAGGCAGGCAAACCGACGGTGCAAACACATCTATTGACAACAGAGACTGGACCAAGAGTCCAGGGAAGAGTGGAGGTTAAATAATAAACAGAAACAAGATGATTAATGATGAACAGCTGACACTACTAAACTAATGAAGATAACCACAGAAACAAAGTACTGGTGGGAAACTGAACAAAGGAACACAGGAACAAATCAAAATGCAAACAGAAAGTCCAAACACATGACATTGACATTGGTCAGCTGTTTTTTCATGTGTTCCTCGATCTGTAGTAACTTCCTACTATACCTCATCCAGGTGCAGCAAAGGCAGATGATGAACGCAAAGACCGAAGGAATAACAAGCATTGGGAAGGAAACAGAGGGGGTTGAAAGCCAAAACAGCACAAAAATGGGGACAGTCTATGACAGTGGCAGACTCCAAGAAGATGGGTTGTGGGAGACCAGACACTGGTCATTGGTCTGGGGATTGAATCCTGATGACAGACTAGTGGTAATGCCAATCTGTCGATGAAATGACTTGTTTTGAACACAGACCGATCATGCACCAACAACCAGAACATCCTCTGTCACGGCTGGCCACCAAAACCGCAGACCAGTTTGGAGCAATGACCCACCTGACAACCACAGAGCAAACTGACCCAATAATGAACAACTGACCTGCCAGACAATTCCCAGGCACCTCGATTCCACTCAAGACCCTCCTCCAAGACCCTCGATACCCCAAGCGGTGGCCCCCATCAAGATGATATCAGGATGAAGAACATTGCCTGAAGCAATGAAGCGTCGCAACAAGGTACCTGGCTTGCCGTTTTTCAAGCCAGTCTTTTAGCGAATGTACTTCAGATTCCTCTGTTCAGCCCACTCCACGAATAGAATGGTAGCCCCCTTCAGCCAGTGAGGCGACCCACCCCAAAGCCAGACGCACTGCCATTAGATCCCAGTTGCTAATGTTGATGTTGTTACAGATGTTGTTCACCATCACAGTGACAGGCTGCAGAGTGCAAAAGCTAAGTGGTGGGGAGGTGGAGGTGCTGCACAATTAGACTCTCTGGATTACTGACAAATACTGTCTTTTTGCTGCGCATGATGAAGCTATATTTTCCTTTCGGTCGGTCACTCTCGACATGATGTCTCCGTTCCCTCCTTCAGGGAATGAGGATTACATACATAACCAAGACGTTTCCTGTCCAATGCAGTTAGAGGCACAGGAACAGACCCTTGGACAACCTTTACTGTTTCTTCTTCAAGGACAGCCACAGTCTGGCCACTTGCATGGGCTTAGGGATAGGTTATTCCTCATCACTCAGGAAACAGAGGGAATTTCCGATAGTTCTGCCCATGACCCACCCCAGCTTACCGCCGAAGGTCAAAGCTTTGTTCCAGCCAAACGGTGAGAGTCAACCCATGACCTTGGCTGAGACGAAGATGTTGGAGCTGGTCTGAGATCTTGGTGACCCGAGAAACCAAAGGATCCACAGTTAGACACACCAAAGCAAGCTAATCCTCCAGATGACCTAACATGACTTCACTGCTGCATAGAATCCCCTGCTGGATTCATACTGGCCAGAGTGTTCTATTAGGTTTGCTGAAAGGAGGACCCAAGAGCAGAGGATTACTGAACTAAAACTTTGAGTCTGCAGAGAAAACAACAAAAATCGTGTTGCCGAGTCCTGAACCAGCTTGAGACAACAGGACAGATGATTAAAGGGAAGTCAGAGTCAGGCAAAGGTCAGCGCTGAGAGATCAGTCCAATCCAACAAAAGTACCAGTGGTGAAGCAGAGGCAAAGTCAATGACAGACAGGGTTCAGTACCATAGACCTTAATAGCAAACAATCCAGAGGGTAGATCACAGACAAAGTCAGGACGAATCACGGGTTCAGACTAGGATGAGCAGACTGATGCACAGGAGCAATCCAGCAGAGACAGCAACTGGGTAGAGACACTGCATACACTGTAAAACTTTACTGTAAATTTACAGGTAATTTCTACCTGTATTATACTGTATTTTCATAAAACAGTAACATGCTGTATATTTTACAGAATGTCTGTAAATATACAGTAGTTTTCTGTTTTCAGCCCGTTTCACTCATAATACAGTATCAATACTGTAGAGGCATTGCATTATGGGATTGATTTTTTTTTTTCCGCACTCATTTCAAATTTCTAGGCCAGGCATACATTTTAGCTTCTCTCCCAATGCTTTTAGTGTTTCACGTCGACTCTTCAGGGTTTAATGTTATCATTAAATGATATTTGAGTGAATATAGTGTGCAGTTTTAAGCTTTTGAAGCGTCAGTTTGCCTGAGACGCGGGATGACTGGATTAACGTTACTCTGTTCTCAGCGCTTAATGCAGTAACACTGGTGTTTCTTGTTATAGACAAACCTTAGCATATGTTATTCTTACAACCTGATTTTTAAACTCTTTTGTTTTTTTGAATTTTTTTTTTTCCTCGTTTCAGGCTGAATCATCTGATGTAGCTCCACTGTTTACGTAAGAGTTGTGCTTATTTTCACGCGTATCAGGTTTATGACAAAGAATTCAGTGAATAAACGATTTTTTTTTGTCAATTATTTTAAGCATTATTTTAAGATGCATCTTTTTTGAAGTGTAACAGGACATATTACTGAGATCATATGCTTAGCTGTGAGTCCTTGTGTTCACAAAAATGCTATGGTGAATGAATGCACAATATTCACTTCTCTCTCTTTATCTCTCTCTTCTCTCTCTCTCTCTCTCTCTCTTTGCTTTTCTGCTTTTAGGCTCTTTGACATATACCCTAAACATGGCTCAAGAACCAGGAAGGGGGGAAAATGACCTTCTGTGAAATATGGTTTTGTTAACGTAAGTATTGCACCTAATTTCACATGTGATGTAATCAGGTTTATGGCAAAGAATGGATTACTTGCACTGAGGCTTGTAACACACTTACGTTTTGAAATAATACAACTTGCCTATTTCCGCTTAGTGATCGATGCTTGCAGTGTGTGTGAGACCTGATAAATAAGATCAGAACAAACCTTCATTTATTTTTATTAAATATTTTAATCCCTATTTTTCATTGACAGTCATTTTACTGTATGTAATTCACACAATTCTTAATATTCAAAGTATATTTGTCAGTCCGCTGTCAGTGCGTTACTGTTTAAAGGGTTAGTTCAGCCAAAAATTTAATTTCTGTCTTTAATTACTCACCCTCATGTCGTTCCACACCTGTAAGACCTTCGCTCATCTTCAGAACACAAATTAAGATATTTTTGATGCGAGAGCTTTCTGTCACATGTCACAGAGACACATGGATTACTTTAACAATGTGTTTCCTACCATTCTTGACCTTGAATGTGCAAGTTGTGCTGCTGCCTATGGAGGAACAGAAAGCTCCCAGATTTCATCAAAAAATATCTCCATTTGTGTTCCAAAGATGAACAAAGGTCTTACGGGTGTGGAACGATACGAGGGCAAGTAATTAACAACAGAAATTTAATTTTTGGGTAAACTAACCCTTAAAGATTAATTTAAATATTTAACATTGCTAAATGTCTTGAGGCAGGTACCACTTATTTATTTAACTATTTTAAAAGACTGGGATAAGAGCACCAACACACACAAGCTTGTACTTATCCTTACTTTATCAAATTAATTTAAACTGTAAATTCAACAGGTATAAAATATGAGAAAAACAGTAAAAGAAAAACAGTTAATGAGAAGACGAGCACTGGACTGCAGCAGGTTAGTGGTGTATGTAGGTGAGCTGAATGCTTTTACCAGAAACTCCCAAGATGTAGTACGACGTACAACGCGGAAGCAGTTGTGCATATAGTCCATTCAATGAATGAACAATTTCGTTGAATACAATTATAAGCATTATTTTTTAGTTGCATCTTTTCTGAAGTGTTAATTGGACATTTTAACTTACTGCAATCAAATGCTTAGGCTGTTAGTCCTTGTGTTCACAAAAATGCTGTGGTGCATATATTCACAATATTCATTACTGTTTACTCTCTCTCCTTTTTTTCTCTTTCTTTTCTGCTTTTTTAGGCACTTTGACATCAACCATGAACACGGCTCAAGAAACAAGAAGGGAAAGTGACTTCCAAGACTGGCAACACTGCGCAAAAAAGGAGCAGTACTGAAAAACTTGTAGGCCTACTATTTGTTTTTACTCCACATTTGGAAAAATATTAAAAGTAAATAAGATGGCTGTATTGTTCATTGATAACTGTTGAGTGCATTTAAAATGTTAACCTTTCAACGTTGTAATTTTCTGCATTTTCCGTAAAATAACTAAATAAATAAAAGTTTTAAAACTTTAAAAGTATGTTGCTTTCCATTTCCTTTGCCATAACATAATAACAAAAGTATATTTTTTAATGACAAATATGTGTAGTATGAAAAGCTGTATAAATGCAGTTAATAGCTGTAGATAAACAGTATAATACTGTAAAAGTACATAATATTACAGCAGGATACTGTATTTTGGTAATTGCAGTACTATACTGTAAATGTTGTTTACAGAAGTATTCCTGTAAAAATACAGTAAGTGCCTGGCAACCCAGCTGCCAGTATTTTACTGTAAATTTACAGTGAAAAGTTTTACAGTGGAATGGACCAGACCAACAGGAAACAAGACCGACAGGATCGGCAGAGTGCATGCAAATATAGAGTGAGTAATCAGCGGAAAATAGAAGACGGATGAGAGCCATGTGGAATGAAGAAAACAAAAACAAAGAAAAGTAGAGCAGAGAGGACAGCTGACAAACCCGAGCCCTGACAGCATCAGCTTTGGATGCACTACAAGTAAAGAACGTTTCTCTGATGACAATTTAACCAGCAACAAGCAGAAAATCAGACATTTGTACCCCATTGTACTATAAGAGTGCTTCACTTTCACATTAGTCTGGATTACTTTCACAACGGATTGATACAGATGAAATTAAATCACCACTAATACAAAGCGTTCTTTCTCTGAGTCTTTGTTATTATAACAGAGTGGAGCACTATCTGTACCATAATAGTATGTAAAGATGTGAGCACTGTCCATGGTACTCCTCACTAACTTGCTCAAGTATTCTCTCTGTAAACACCCCCAGTAATGTCAAACTGTGATACAGTTCCCACACGTGCACCCTGATAAATTAGAAATAGAATGACACTGCTATTACATCTCATAATGTACCACGAACTAAGTAGAAACTTACAATTCAAAATGTCCTGCTCAAGTCATGTGAAGTCATGCTAAAGTTTGTGGTTGATTGACAAGTTCTTCCAATGTTTCATCATCGGACTCATGCTCGAATTGATACGATAAATTGATTCCATCTTTCTTACAGTGTGTACAATCTCTGAGGATTGAGGAAGCCTCTGGAGCTGAAATTCAGATATGGAAATGGGAGTTTTGTTTCCAGCATGAGCTGTAAGTGGTAGACCAATCACTATAGACTGGGCCATCTGACCAATCAGAGCAGAGTAGGCTGACAAAAAGGAAGGTTTAGACAGACTGAATCTTCTAACTGCTTCGAGCAAATCGTTACAGACTCTTTGAAAAAATTAGGTAATAAATGTATATTATGAGAAAATGAAAGTGTTATTTGACCTCGAATGCATGTAAACCTGTTGTAGGAGATATCCAAAACAAAATCCAAAAACAAAATCCCAAAAAAAATAAAAATAAAAATAGAACCTTTAAAATAGCATAACAGGGGCAATTTAAGTATTGTATGTATTCTTGCCTTGTAATTGTGTTTGTTCTTTTTTTATAGATCAACTTAAATACTTTTTCACACAGATTGGCTTGTTTGTATTAATGCTCAATAGTAAATAGTACATGGGTTGAAACTGAACCTGATCTTTTTTTTGTACACAGTGTTAACCCACACAGAAACAGATAAACATTTAGATGATTTTATTGACAAATGAACAGACTTGATTCACAATGGATCTATTTTAAGCTGTTAGAATAAATCATATGATGAGAAACCTTAAAGAAAACATACTATACTTGCAGTACATAAACTATTAAACTGGTAGTTTTCTAAGAGTATACCTCAAATGCTTTTAGCTTATGCTTTCATAAACTAAAAAGTGGGCTAGAAGTATATAGCCACTAAAAGTGTATACATATAAATTCACTTGTAGTAGGCTATCGTTAATAGTATAGTTGCAAATTGACAATACACAAAAGAAATTACTGTTAAACTTTAAATTCTTTTTTGTAAGGGCTTATGTAACAATTACACACTATATACATACAAAGAAAGTGTAAAACTCTTGCAGTTCAAAAAGCTTACACTACATCCTACACCTTCTCAACTTACAGAAAAAGTGTAACTGACGCAATGCCAGATTACAGTTTCTTCGTAACTTGAATACGGAAGGCGGTCTGGCAGAAGCTAGATATTTTACTTTTATAACTTGTTAAATATGGATATTTTTTTACACAAAATGCTTCAGAAGGCCTTTATTAACCCCCCGGAGACGTCTGGAGTACACGTTTATGATGGATGGATGTGGAAGGACTTTCAGCAGCTCATACTCGTGGGTCCCGTTCACTGCCATTATAAAGCTCGGATGTGCCAGGATATTATTAAAATATCTCTGAGAGTGTTTATCAGAAAGAAGAAAGTCATATACACCTAGGATGGCTTGAGGGTGGGTAAAGCTTGGGCTAATTTTCATTTGAAACTGAACTAATCCTTAAACTTTGACATGTAACTTGATGTCTAATGTCAAATCTGGGTCCATGAAGCAAAAAACACATTTAAATCAAAAATCAATGACGAAAAATGAGAATTTGTTTGTATTTTTATTTAATTTGGTTATAACATAACAGCTAGAATTCTAATAACAGAGGGCAGGACCGTACAGTGCCTCCTATGTGGTCAGTTTCTGGTTGCTGGTAAAACTGTTGCACAAAACAACATTTTCCACACAAGTAATAATCTTTTCTAAGCAAATATATACTCTTACTAATATATACATTACAGTAAAATAAATAATCATAAAAAATCCTCATACTTTAGAAATCCATAAACACAGAACTAGTCTGTACAAAACTTTGGAATTTAAGACCATGTTTTAAAATACAAACTGAACTGTGTGTAAGCAAACAATCGAAATTTAGATGCAGTGATGTACACTTAAAAATGCTGAATAGGGAATGTACTTTGAAATGATCCCTGATTGATGAGAGATTAAATCAGTGTGAGATGGGCAAGAGGAAACTTGAGTTTATTTTCTTTGAGGAAAGATCTGCAAAAAGAACTTCTGCCAAAGAATTTTACAAGCTGGGGTTTTATCTTTGCCTTCTCACATTTCCCTGTGATATTACACTGACTTATAGTTAATATATTGCAGAGTATGCTTGCTAGATACAAATATATATATATATATATAAATATATATATATATATATATAATATATATATAAATATATATATATATAATATAATATATATATATTAATGTAATATTAATTGTGAATTGACCATAGGTATGATCACAAAGTATTTTTCAGAAAGTTGGTTGCATGTAATTTTTCAATGCTACTTTGTCAAAATATACCATGGCTTTTAATAACACCATATTCAATGCATCTCAGTTTCATACAGTATATATTACAAGCTATTGTTCAAAAAGAAATGCAAAAGTGTTAGAATATCTCTATTTGGTTAACGAATACAAACTCTCTATCAAGATTCAATTAGTAGAAAACTCACATTTTAGTTGTTAACTATGCTTACACAGTGTCTTTCACAGAAAGAAGAAAACAAAGAATCATGCACATACAGATACATTTACATACAAACATCATGACACTTACAGTAGATTTACACAGAGAACACAAATGCACAAGCACATAATCACACATAAATATAACAACAAACCTGTTATTAGTTAGCAGCATTATAAATGAGAGTAGTTCATTAGTTTCTGCATTGCTGCTAACATTCATGTACAACTGGAGGTAAAGTCAGAATAATAAAAAAACATTAATTTGGTCATGGATTCACATATAATGGCTATTAAAGACAGATGTGAAAAATAATTGAGTATTTCAATTGTGAATAAAAACGAAATAATTCATTTTTGTCATAGCAGAAACAAAACCTGTCATCATGGTTGAAAATTAACCTTTTGCCAAACAAAAATAAAACAAACAAAAAAAAATAATAAAAATGACAAAAAAACTTTTCACCGCCTGTCAAAGGTGGTGGACTGACAAAATGATCCTCTGTTTTGCATTAGTTTATTTGAAAATAATAAAAATAATAATTATTTGCTCCCATTTGACACATGGCATATTTGAGTGTTAATTTTGGACCCTGCATAGTGTTTCAGCTAGTGAATAAAGACACAATTACTTGTGAAATGTCATAAACCTCTCTTTCTGTGAAAAACAATAATACTGTCAAACACCAATAAGGCAAATTAATAGCATGCTCCATTTCAAGATAGAAGAGCTGACATCTGTTTCTTCTTTTTTTTCGCTTTAAAGGATTAGTTCACTTTCAAATGAAAATTACTTTAAGCTTTACTCACCCTCAAGCCATCCTAGGTTATATGACTTTTTTTCTTTCTGATGAACACAATCTAGAAATATGAATAATTATCCTGATGCATCAGAGCTTATAATGGCAATGAGCGGGATCAACGAGTATGAGCTGAAGAAAGTGCCTCCATCCACATCCATCCATCATAAACATGGCTCTGGGGGGTTAATAAAGGCCTTCTGAAGCTAAGCGATGCATTTGTGTAAAAAAATATCCATATTTAACAATTATGAAGTAAAAATATCTAGCTTCCACCAGACTGCCTTCCATATTCTACTTATGAAGAAAGTGTAAAACTCTCGCAGTTCAAAACGCTTAGGCTACGTCCTACGCATTCCGTATCACTACGGAAAAAAACTTAGCTGAAGTGACGCCAGTTTACACGTAACTTGAATAGGAAGCGTCGGGCGAAGCTAGCTATTTACTTCATAACTTGTTAAATATGGATTTTTTTTTTACACAAATGCATCACTTCGCTTCAGAAGGCCTTTATTAACCCCCTGGAGCGTGTGGAATATGTGTATGATGGATGGATGTGGATGGAAACACTTTCTTCAGCTCATACTCGTTGATCCCACTCACTGCCATTAAAAGCTCCAACGCGTCAGGAGATTATTAATATTTCTCTGATTGTGTTCATCAGAAAGAAGAAAGTTATATAGACCTAGGATGGCTTGAGGGTGAGTAAAGCTTGGGGTAATTTTCATTTGAAAGTGAACTAATCCTTTAATAGATTATTGATCTTTTGGGGAAATTGGTGTTTTCATACTAGCACTTTGGTCCACACCCGGTTAGTGTGTCGTCAGTGTTCAGTTTGTTTGGATGATGTGAACGCTGTTTTCCGACCTTAGGTGCACACTCATGAAGCGAACCCGAAAAAAAGGATTCTGTGATGTGTTTTCATATGAACTCTGATA